>NC_065435.1:64847139-65151178 GCF_024364675.1 Aethina tumida
TATACTTGATCTCCAAGTCATTCTTGTCATTAGTAATTTTGTGCAATATTTGTTCCTGCTGTTTTACTGTTTTACGTAGGTCGTCCTTTTCTTTCAGTAATTTGGATTCCCTCAATTTTAAAGTGTCCTGGGCTTCTCTAAAATAAAAAGGATATAAAATCAATTTTTAATTCATTTGTCCAATGTTTCTTTAAATAGACGAAAAAACATGTGTTAATAATAATTAACTTTATATGGCATATTTTTTAACAATATTATATTATAATTTTAATAAGAAACTAAAAAAACTGAAAAAATCAAATGTTTCTTACTTTAGTTTTTTAGCAAGGTTAGCGTTTTCCTTCTCTTCATTTTTCAATTTATTTTCCATCGCGCCCATTTTAACCTTCATTATTTTGATCGTTTGGGCGTTCATACTGCTCCTGTTCTTGTGTTCTACTACACATTTCTTTTGCAATTCAACATCTTCTTTTAGTTTCTTAAAAGATTAAGAACTCGTTAAAATACGTTAAAATGAAATTTGACATTTGGAAATAAAAATATTTTAAATGATAAGTGATATTTGTAGATTTTTCAGAAACAACCTGTAGGTTGTATATAAAAAGTAATGATTATACGAAAGCTATTGGAGCCTACGAAAACTAATTTGTCGTAAGTACTTTTAAATAATTATTAAATATAAATTATATAATTAACTTATGCTGTTTTATGCTAATATTACTAGAGGAAATACATTAAAAACAAAATTTTGAATTTTCATTGAGTTACGTACCTTAACTTTTTGTTCAAGATCTTTAACGACTTTACTGCCTTGTTTCTTGCTATCCTTGTCATTGTCAGGATTGTTAACGAGTGTCTGTAATTTTGTCATAACTTCTTTAACTTTCTTTTCATGCATGTCTACCATTACGTCTAATTTTTTATGTAACCCAGTACCCTCAGTTTTTATCTGTTTGATACGATCAACGACATCGCCTGTTTCGGACTTGGTCACCTTTTCGAGCAGTTCTACAATGGATCCGCGACCACCAAGTATATTTTGACAGAATTCAATTAATTTTCGTGGTATTTCTTCAATGCACGTTTTCATGCTTTGCAAAATATCTTCTGGAATTGTTTCACCAGCGCCCTGCTCTTGCTCTACCTCCTAAAATTAAATTGAAAAAAGTTGTTTAGTCCTGTTCAGTGCACAAGGCAGACCAAACTAGGAAAGAATTTTTCGACAAAATCCAAAATGTCAAATTTGACAGGTGGCAAATTTTGATGCGATAAACATAGCAGTTGTTGACAAACAAATTGGATGACTTTTTACATTTTGTCGAAAAGTTGTTTCTCAGCTTGTAATGCGCCTCGCGGTAATTTTTCGACGGTCCACCTTGTACATTTTGTTTCAAAAGTATTTACACTGTCCGAGTAAATCTTGAGAAAGATGTTATGCACGGCAGAGGCAATAAACGTTTCTAATTTTCCCCTTTGTGGTAGTACAAGCTAGGAAAGAACTTACCGACAAAATCCAAAATGTCAAATTTGACAGGGGGCCAACTTTTGACGTGATAAGCATAGTAGTTATTTACCTTAAAAGTTGCCCCCCTGACAAACAAATTGGATGAGTTTTTGGATTTTGTCGAAAAGTTTTTTCTCAAATGTCAAATTTGACGGGGGGCCAACTTTTGACGTGATAAGCATAGTTATTTACCTTAAAAGTTGTCCCCCTGACAAACAAATTAGACATTTTGCTGTTGAATTTTTCGACAGACCACTTAATTTACCTATCGAAAAGTGTTTGATCACACTGAATTTTGAGAGAGACAGTAAAGGTCTCTACGTGGCAAACTTGCAGACTTACTGTCTCTATCGTGCTTGATGTCTCTCTCAAATTTCAGTGGGATCAAACGTTTTTCGATCGGTATACCATTCGAAAAGCATTTATACCGCCTGAGTAAACCTTTAGAGAGATTATGTCCAACAGAGACAATAAAAGTCTTCAGTTTTTCCCGTATTGGGACTGTGTTTACTGTCTCTTTCGTGCATGATGTCTCTTTCTCAAGATTCGGACTAAGTAAACTTTTTTCAGTCGAAATATATAATATATGTAATATAAATTTGTTTTACCGGAGGCTTTACAGCAGGTTTCTTTTGTTCAAAGATTCCAAGATCTTCTATAACAGCATCTTTTCCTATTTCGTTTAATTTGTGTTTTAGCAATATCAAGGTCTCATGCAATTTAAGAGCTGTATTTTGCTTATCTTCAATTTCTTTGGTGACTGCAATAAGATTCTTCCTTTTCTTAAAAAATTGGACCTCCAGAGGGTGCTTGATGCCCATCGGCTGTGTTCTACCAGAAAAGGTGGTTAAGGGCCTAGGCTTGGCGACACCAGGCTTGGCGACACTAGGCCTTCGCGGTGATGTATTAATCTGAAACAATATGTATTGTAAGAGGCAGGCAGTTTTTTATAAATGTAATAGATATACTTTTCTTAAGTCCGGATTACTAGAAATTTTTGGTAAACCCTTAGATGCAGATGCAGCTCCCTTCTTCGACATGTTGGCAATGCTTTATTGGTCTTGTAGAATGTAGTTGATGTATCAAACAGAACTAAAAAAACTATTAAAATAAAATTAAAATTAAAAAAAGATGCATATTTTTTATCATAATACTTACATCCCCGTGAGACGAATTTCTCTCCAAACAAAAACTGAAACTGAACTAAACTGCTTAATATGATGTAACCATGGAGTGGTCAACAAGTAATTCATTTCAATGGCTCCTGCGATTAAACAAACCATAACAACCACAAAGCATGCTACTTGATTTGAGTGATTTTAATATATATTAATAATAATATATTAATAATTTGGAATTATCGTTTGTTGTTCATTTGAAGTAACTATTAGTAGTCCAATATTTTTTTCTGCTGAATCAATTTGTACATCATATACAGACTATTATAAAAAATATATGTTTTACCATGTTAATACCATCAATTTATTATAAACTAAGAATAATAACTGGGTATGATTCTTAAGTTATTAATTTACGTACTACTGTTGACTAGAACGTCTAACACTCATTCACAAATGTTGGTGTTTCAAATTAATTCAAAAATTAAAAAGAATATATATCATATATCTGATTTTTTTGTAAATAAAATGATATATGTTACGTTCAATAATATTTGGATATTTTAAAATTAATGCACCAATTAAAATCATATTCTTTAAAATTGAGCTTTGTGCTTTCAATAATCCATAAAAAGTAGATCTCCTAAAATGATTTTATTTTCCAAAACTGCACCAGAAGGAATTTCAATTTTCTTATTTTTGTCGGCAATTATAATAATCGTTCCCTGAAAACAGTATATTAAATACTAATTTATGTAAGCAGTTATTTTGGTACAATTCTATTATAATATGTTGTCTAGATTACCTTCAACGAAACATTTTTTCCAAAGACAACATCTCCCATAACTGTAAGATGATCTAAATCCAACATATCTGGTATAGATCCGAACCTTTTCAAAAATTCATCCACTTTAGAAAAAAATTTATCATCCAATTTAATATCTGGCATTCCAGGAAACATTCTGTCAGGCGATACTTTCAAGAATCCGTGTTCCATAGTATATAAATTGCTCATTACTAATAACAAATCATTACATTTTTTTACCGGCAGAAATCGACATCTAGGTACGTTTATTGAAACGACATTTTCAAAATATTGCAAAGCACCACCCACTATAGTTTCCAGCTGTATCACTGGGGTGCCGTCCGGCAAAGTTTTGTTGTTTTGTATAATATCTAAATTAAGTTTGTCTTCGCTCAAAAGACGGTCAATGGCTACGAGATATTAAGTAAAATACTTATAAAAATGTTTCCATTTTATTTTACCAGCAAGTTTGATCCATAAATTGTTAGTGTTAAATAACTTAAACTTTTTCACAGATTTAAATTCTGATTCATGTTTTTTTGGTACTTGAGCTATTTCCAAAATTCTTAATTTATCTTCGTATTTAATTAAAGTACCACCCTAAAAACAGGTTAACAAGTGTTACTACAATTAAATATTGTAGCACTATTTGATATGTATTACTTTAACGTCAGCTCTAGTTTTGTTTGTTAATTCAAGAACACATTCGTGTCCAAAACATTTGGATTCGGAAGAACCCAGTATATAATTAACAATATTGATGTCTACTGTAGCACCCAAATTATCAACATTCGAAAGAAAACAATACTCTTTGCCTTTGGCAAGAAATTTATCCAAAAGACCAGAGTTCTTAAAACTCACATAAAAATCTCCATGTCCTAATATATTGTAAATTATTATTTGCTATTATTAACGATTTGTGTTGTTACCTGGTGGAGTCCAGGCATCCAAATTGGATTGAATGTCCAACGTTGTAGGTATTGGCAGTAAGGTTTCCTTATGAATTCTTGGATGGCAAGATTGGTTAAAAGTAAATATATGAACATTGGAATTTGTATACTTTTTCAAAATTTTTAAAGTATCTTCGTGTGTATTAAAGGAGTTCATTAATACCAACGGTATATTAACACCAAAAACACAATTCAAGACCTAAAAGTAAGTTAAATTTGTGCATGTATAATTAATATGATTTTAATTTACCTGTAGTTGTTGTAGTGTTAGATCTAGAAACGTTAAACCATCTCTTACGGGAATAATAGATTTGGGGCCACGACAGCCCATTGAAGTTCCTAAACCTCCATTTAATTTTACTATTATAATTTTTTGTAGCATACTCTTCACAATACTCTTGTCACGTTCTGTATTTAATGTAGTGTAGTCGATTATAGCTTCTTCAGGTAATGTTTGTAGTTTATCCCATTCTACTTGGGTTTTGGGGTCAGCCTTAAATCTTTCGAATAATTTTTTGAAAATATCGAGATCCCTTTTCAAAGGATGTTCCTTATTGGATTCAAATAATTTGTCAATTGCTTGATTAGTGGGGTCCATTAAATAAACAAAGAATTTTTGTTGACAGTTATAACTAATAATTTAAATATAATTAAAGATTTATAAATGATGGTTTAGACAGGTTAAATTGTCAAATATTATAACATATTCATAGATATCTATAGATAGTCACGTTTCTAAAGTACAAGGTATAATATATAATACAATATACAATATAATATATAACACAAAATTAATGTAAAAAACACAAATTTGAAATTGTAGTGTTATAAATAATTAGGTTCTTGATATCATGTTCATGATAGCCAAAAAATTATACTCAAAACTATCTCCATGAAATTCCTAAACTTGTTATTATGCTTTTTATCGATAAATTAAATTGTAGCTCATTGGCATTACTACTGGCATATTATTGTAATAAAAATATATTTAGAAAAAGCTATTGCTGGTCTGCCCTTAAAAATTGTAAAATATTGTAAAATAAATTAAAATTGAATAGAAAAATTAAAAAGTTAAATCCATACCTTACTGCACTGTATGCAACCCATCATGCGCATTCTTCAAAGTGAGGTTATATAAATTTTTATTATAGGTTATGGGCCCTATGTGCTATAGTGTTTTTAAGTAAATTAAATACAATGGCCCTCCGTGTAACGAACACTCTAGGACTCAAATTGCTGCAGGTTAATTTTAATACAAAAATAAAGTGGAAAATATATTACCTAATTAATTAATTTTTAGGAAACTGCTGTAGGCTTTTTGGCTCCCGCAGTAAATGGTGCAAACACACAAATTGTAAGACACAGACGAACGAAACATTGGGATCCCAAATGGAAACCTTTGAGAAGATTGAAAGTTATGAAAGTAGACTTGCCCAACTACAATGAGAAATTTGAAGATCTCTCAGAGGAAGAGATTCGATCAAAACTAAAGGAACAAGGATTGTTACCTCCAAGACCTTGGCTTGAGCGTCAATATTTTATCAGCAACACTGGAGGGATTTTTGAGCCCTATGTGCCTCCAGAGGGAGATGGGAAAGTGTCACCAATATCAGCTCAGGTTAATTTTCACCCTTTTTTAGCTTGTATTCATATTTATAGTGTATACTTTAGGGGGCAAAACAAAGTTTGGAATTTCTTGGCAAAAAATCTAAAACTATGATGGCAATTCGTAAAGTCAGGCAGTTTGAGGAAGAATTTGATTCACCACAATTCTGTAAAGAAGCCACTGAAATTTATATCAAAATGCATGAGTGCATGGCAGAGAATGATGAAGAAAAATTGGTAAAATATGCTACTGAACGTGCAGTTCCTGAAATTCTCCACAATATGAAAAATAAAACTGTTAGGTGGAAGTATATTAAGGATATTGAACTTCCAAGGATTGTTCATGCCAGATGCACTGATGTTATAACCAAGGAAAATATATTTGCACAGATAACTGTTAGATTTCATACTCAGCAGGTAACAATTTTTAATTAGATTAATTAAAAAAAAAATTGAAATATCTATTTTTTTAGACTCTTGCAATTTATGATCGTTTTGGGAGGTTGTTGCATGGAAGTGAAATCATAGCAAAGGATGTTTTGGAATATGTGGTCTTTGAAAAGCACTTGGCTAATGTTTATGGCCAATGGAGAGTCCATGCTAAGATTATTCCAGATTGGATGGCACCAAAAGAACCAGCTCCTATAACTTACAAGAAATTGCCATCTGTTCAGGAGAATGCTTTAGAAAAATTAGAAGACAGCAAAAGTAGTCCAGTTGCTCAAAGTTCTGAAGCAAACATTGCATAGAAATTTGTTGAGGTAGACATTAAAGTATTTTAATTTCATAGTTTACTTTAATTTAACTCTTACTGGTAACACCATGTTCATAATATAATTTCAAAATTATCTGAGTGACAAACTGAATGAAATAAAATTTTTGTTTCTAAAAGATATTACAAAATTAAGATATAATTTAAGAGTTTGAATATAAAATTTCTGCTGGTTCTATTTATTATATAATTAATTTAATTCTTTTATATTTATACGCGTGTTTACATATCATAGCGCATCTAGTTTTGTTAACTTACTGTTCTTTTTATATAATACATTATATAGAGATGCCCCAAGATGGTGAGAATCTAATTAGATTATTGATATTAATTCACTACTTTCAGTTACTAAATAAACAATAAATAAAATGTCTAATGTCTTTGTTTTAACTATAAAATTACGCAGAATAATCACTTTACTTGAAAACGGTTACAATACTATTAAATATTTGAATAATTAAAACATTAGTTCTAAAAATCTGGTAAAATGTTATTTTTCTTAAAAATATTAGAATACATATTTATTAATAGTATTATTGTTGTTAGTAACTTAGTTAGTCTGTGGTTATAATAATGTGCTGAAATACTAAGGTTAGGGAAGGATAGCAATAATTTGTAAGACATGATAAAGGGTTGTATTTTAACATGGACAAATTCTATAAGTTCATGCACTAAGTATAATTTAAAAATATAACATACAAAAATATATTGTATAAATAAACATCTCTAAAATCTTCAGGGAAATAAATAAATAATCTCTATAATATATACTATAACAATTTAATGATCCAGAATACGCATGTTGCCTGACACTATTTTATTTTCTAGAACTGCCCCTGGAGGAATATCTATCCTGTCTCCATGATTGGCAATAATAATCACCGTACCCTAAAACAAATAAACAGTTACATTTAGTTTGATTTATAATGTTATATACATACTTTTAATGATACGTCTCTTCCAAATGTAACATCTCCGGATACGGTTAAGTGATCCAATTCGATCAAGTCTGGAATTGTTGCAAATCGACCCAAGAATTCTTTTACTTTTGAAAAATGATTATCACCAAGCTTTACTAATGGTGTTGTAGGGAACATTCTCTGTGGCGACATACTAAGAGAGCCGTTCTTTAGACTATACAAATTACTCATGACCAACAATAAATCCGAAGTTTTCTTAACTGGCAAAAACCGACTTCTTGGCACATTAATGCCAATAGCGTTTTCAAATGACTTCATCGCGGCACCAACTGCAGTTTCTAATTGAATTACGTTAATTCCGTTGGCTAGAGATTTGTTGTTAATAATGATTTCCATTCGCAATTTGTCTTCCCTCAAGACACGTTCAATTGCTAAAAATAAGTTTCGTTAATAATTTATTCTTGAAGTATTAATTCAATTTATTTCAAATATTTACCATCCAGTTTGGCCCACAAATTGTTGGTATTGAAGAATTTAAACGTCTTTACCGACTTAAAATCTTCGACATGTTCTTTAGGTACTTGAGCAATTTCCAGGAGTCTGAGTTTATTTTCATATTGAATTAGAGTACCACCCTAGAACACATAACGAATAATTTCAATTAAAGTTCTATAAATAATAAACCAATGAAAATGTAGTTTATAACAATGTATTCTATAATTACCTTAACATCAGCTTTAGTTTTGTTGGTAACCTCCATAACGAATTCATGCTGGACGTTGTCCTTGGGATGCAACAACAGATTCAAAATGTTAATATCTACAGTGGCACCTAAATTATCAATGTTTGATATAAAGCAGTATTCTTTTCCCTCAATCAAAAATTTCTTGAGTAGACCAGAATTTTGGAAGCTCTGATAGAAATCACCGTGACCTAAAAATAACAAATTATTATCAAGTTAGGTGTCTTTTTAACTGATCCGCTAAATATAAACAGAATTAAACAAATCATTTTCATACCTGGTGGGTACCATGCTTCTAAATCTGCTTGAACATCACAGACATTTGTGACTGGCAATAAAGTCTCTCTACTGATTCGAGGGTAGCAAGACTGATTGAACGTGTGTATTTCTACTTGAAGGTTCTTGTATTTCCTGATAACTTTTTCTGTGTCGTCGTCTGTGTTAAATGAATTCATCAAAACGAGGGGCACATTCACATTGTACGTTTTGTTGAGATGCTGTATGAATAAAATTTTTATTAGACATATTCATTATTTAATATTGTTCACTTACTTCAATTTGTTGTACGGTAAGATCCAAGAAAGTAAGGTCATTTCTGACCGAAATCACAGATTTCGGGCCCCGACAGCCCATAGAAGTGCCCAGGCCACCATTTAACTTGACTACAACTAATTTGTTAAGCATGTCATGTACAGTGTCATTGCTTATTGGCACTTCAAGAGTATTGTGCTCTCTAACAGCATCATCAGGCAGTTTTTGAATTTTTTCCCAATCTACAGATGGACCAGTCTCTTCCAGGAACCTTTGAAAGAGTTGAACGAATCCGTTGAATTCGGCTTGTGTTTTGGGTTGTAGAGGTTCTTTGGTAGTTTTAACAAGGATGTCAAGTTCCTTTTGCAGCTGATTCAATGCATCCCGTTTGGTAGCTTCGCGAAAATCGTGGGTGCCGCTTGAGGCTCTGCTATGACCTCGTACCTAAAAAATTAATATTCTCATGATGTACTTAATTGTAAACATAAGCACTTTATTATATATATTTATATATTTTTATTAACTTATAATAACTTGACACGTTCTTTTTTATATCTAATAATGCTATTGTTTTTACCTTAAAAGTTATTTACTTTCATTACTTTAGATTTATCAACGAATGCTAATTTTTATTTTTTAAAGTCTAAGAGGTCGGTCAATTTACATAAAATATTTGTAAATTATATACATGAATTGTCGTCGTGAATCACTATATTCATTAGTGAAAAGTTTTCACTGAAAACCATATCAATGTCTCTACAGTGGTTTCTCGAGATTAACCTAACATATACAAACGAGACGAAAGACTTTAAAATATGTAAGAATTATTAATATATTATTTCATATGATATTTAAGTATTCGTATAGATGTTTTTGCTGATTAATTCTTTTACATATAAATACATACGTACATACATCATTTGTTTATAAACGTATATTTTGTATTAATAATATTACAGTGTAGTCAAAAAGGCAAGCCAGTCTATTTAGTTATACGTGTAACGTTGATACATTATTTAACTTGTAATGCATGAAATCATTTAGTTATAAAAACATCAAGACATTTGTTGACATTGTGAAAATAATTTTTTAACTAACAATTCATTAACGATAATACTTAAACAAGTATTGGATATATATCATGTATACATGCAACAGTAGAAGTCAATTTAAAGCTGTTTAATAATTAAGTAAATAAATTTGATGATAAGTAATTAATTATATTTAATATTTTATTTATATTTAAATAGCCTCGACTGTCGGAATAATTTTAGTCCATTTGGGAGATAAGATACAATTTAGATTTTCAAACTATCGAGCAATCGACATTTCAAATACTTCAAGTGTCTTTTGTTACATAAAAAATAATCATATACAATTCACTATTTTAGATAAATATTATCTACCGGGTGATTACCCCATATATATACATACATATATATATATATATATATATATATATATATGCAGAAAAACGCTCATTAAGATGTAACAAAAGCTCAAATTTGTCGGTATATAAATAATTTAACGATGGCGTTTTTTTGTCAATATAATTTAGAAATCTAGATATAGAGAGTATAAATAATAATCATTAAAAACACAGGTCAACTGATATATTTCATTTAATTCATTTTTTAATAAATAATTGTAAATTATTATTTATATATTTTAAATTATATTTTGTTTCAAAATTCGGCAGAACAAAATTCGACGTGAGCCTACTCCATAAAACATGTGTTTATGATTGTTGAATATGAGAATTAGTTTATTTGAAACAGAGTGAATTGTTTTGGAATGTGCATTATAATACATAAGTACAAATGAGTCCCAATCATTAATTATTAACTATGTATATTGTGAACGTACCCTGTCTAATAAACTTGTCATGATTATCCTAAATGAGCACAAATGCGTACTATTTTAACACATCCACACAATCACAGTACGACGCGCAAACTGAAATTCAAAATGTTGATAACAACCTTCATATAAATATTCCTTGGTATATTATCAGTGACAGTATTATTATCTTAGGACACTACAAACTCCTAGAATTGCACATTGTTTAGTGAACATTAAAAAATATTGGTATCTTCATGGCGATAGATGATCAACATGAGGACGGTCTAAATATTCCTAAAAGGCATTTACGGTGTATTTTGATTCAGTTTGTTTTTTAATTATTTTATTCTCGGTAGCTATCTTTTAATGGGAAAGAATTAAATATGTTTATTAAATATTGACATTATTAGTACTCCTTAAATATAAAAATCCAACTGAAGTTATAAAAGCAACATTATTAATATTCATTGTTTTTATTTAATTAGTTATACAAACTACATGTTTGCAATATTCATAAATTACTGTTTTCCCAGTAATTTTCTCTTTAAATATTTAACTTTATTTTTTCTTTCTAAAACCTTCCAATGCTTCGGAGCAATACATGGAACCAATTTTGACACTAATATACTGACATTATATTAAAACCTATATGCTGACATTGTAAAAATCTTTATATTTTCTTGAACGATTATTGTAATTACCGTTGTAAATATTTAGTAACCTAATTGAAACATCCAACTGTAAGTAAATATGGTATTGTGTCGTTATCGTGGAGGCTTATGACAGTATCTCTTCCAGAAATAGTATTAAACATTTTAGAATATAAGATGTTACGTACATATTTGTAATGTCTCGTGCTTTATGCTCAATCATCCTTGCTGTATGTAAGTATGTACGTAGTTGTTTTAAGAGGTCCATAGAGACTTCTATGTCTTAAACAAAATATGTACGATGTTATGTTTTCGTATATTATTATTTTTGATATAAAACAAAAATAATTTCAATGCCACATAAAATGCAAACAATGATGTATGTATAAATTAAATTCAAAATTCGTAATAGAATTGACTTTACTAAAATTGAAGTCTACGTAATAAAGAGGACATGAATCTAAGTGTTCATTCTAATTTATAGAAAATAATATAAATAAATATTATTATTATATTTTAAATAATTATTTTTAGTATATAGTAGATTTGAGTTTATACTCGATGCATCATCTATTGTAAAAGTTCAAATCAATATTTTTACTAGTATTATACAGACGTGCATAATTTTTTGGAAATAAAACTTTCATGACGTTAAAGAGTCTGTAATTTTTTATCCATTGTTCTGTGAATGTATTATTTATTTATAGAATATTTGTTTAATGTTAATTTTATACCATTGTTTTTACTTACATATAAAACATAATTTTATTTAAATTATGCAATCAACATTTCTTATATTTCAGTTTATTCATATGTATTAAGCATTTAATTTTGATAATTATGTAGAATATTTTTGAAAAATTGCAACGACAACAAATAAATTAAATAATGCAAAGCACAAATGACCATATTAAATTTAAATTATACAACTAATACTACGCATTTTATTTCCATAATTATACACGTAGACAACATTTTCAAACCAAATTTAGCTAAGAAAACTGTAACAATTGGTAAAAAAATATTTCAAGGTTTACAGTTTCGTAAATTTTTGACATAATATGTTATTTTAAGCAAAAATATGTCAAATTAAATGTTCATTTCATATTTTTTCATATTGATGACAAAGAAATTGATGCAAATTACTGAATAAAAGTATAATTTAAACATATTTGGATTGAAATGTATAAAAACCAACACAAGTTTGTACTACTTAAATAGAAAATATTCATAAAATATTTAAAACATTGATACCCCACAACTTGAGACTTAATAGGTGATTAGTCTAAGTATTTTAATTCAATTTGTCGTCGTTGAATATCAAAGTCATTTACGAATGACACAAAATTATAACGATTATAACTGATTTATAACTATTACAACACATATTTGATGGTATCATTATCTGAAATAATACACCTGTTATAATCATATTAATCTATAAGATGATTAATCAGTTTCAATTTTTTTATTATCTAAATTACATATTCTCAATTATAAATGACAAAATAACGTTATTTACCAGTGTGTTATAAAATATAAATTTTGCATATTGGTGTGAAAACATTAGATTTCTACGTTTTATTTTAATATAATCTAAACTCTTATGTACATAGGTCAAATAGGTTATTTTACTTATCTTAACAGAAATTACCAACGCTATTAAAAAAATAAAATCATCTGGATATACGTAAATACTATTAAAAAGTTACGAAAATTGGTATTTATTTGTGGTTTAATCAGTGGGTTCTAAAATAGTTTATTTGGAATATCACGTGCGGTAGTTAAGTAATAGAATTTTTAAAAATATCTCGATACAATTTGAATTTGTCAACATAACTCTATTTTAGATAGCAACACTACGTAATCGTATGCACAAAATTATATAAGCAAGCAAAGTACATAAGCAACAACAAAATTTGAGCTATGATTTGGAAATTTTCCTTTAAAATACATGTTTTTATTTAATACACTTTCTTATAATAGTTTATAAAGTTTCATGTCTCAAATACATGTTCTAAATTATTGCAATATCTAAGATATTGCATTTTCTTACCCTAGGGATATAGAATGAGAAATTTTGCCATAAAGTTGACGTATGCTAAATTGTTCTTTATCATATGGGCATTATCAACACTTTTTTAATGGAAAGAAAAGGTGATCTTGATATAATAAATTATATATTTTGGAAAAGCTTATGATTTTCTGAAAAAGATAAAAATTCAATAATGGTTTTCAATTAAAATAAGAGTTGCACATATTATCTCGAAATTTGCATGAAATATATTTTTTTGAGGTAAGTATATTAAGTGAAAAAGTGAATGTAGAAATTTTTAATAATAATAAAAATAAATACAGTAACTAAAAAAAAATAATTCAAGCATGGAACGTTATAATCACAGTATATGTATAACATATAATTTACTTACCTTGTGCTTCATAATTATATAAAAATCTCAAATATTTTTTATTAAAAAAATCAACATATAATTATTCAATTTGGGGTGGACATAAATATAGCAACTTTCATTTATTTTTAAAATATCATTTTAATTTTACTTAAAGCCTTTACTTTTATTATTCACCGCATATGCCATATACTCAAGCAATTTGTTAATATAAGACATATCTATATTTTTCGAAGCCTCCTGAAGTGCCAGAAGAAATCAATTAAATATTGTATTCCTTATTTGCCTGTCCACATAATCCCACAAGTTCTCAATAGGATTATCGTCTGGAGGCTGTGACGGCCAAGGCAAAACATTTATATATAACGTATGATCAACTTTATGTATAAAGCGGTTCATACGATTGTATATTTGATGAAATGGACCCACACCCAATGTAGAAAAACAACCCCATATCATACAATGTTTTGCAATAGAAAAAATACACAGGAGAACCACCAATAAACAAATTGAGTTTGAACTCGTTTGCGAAACGCAATTGGGTCTTTTTTGGATATAAGCGGTTTTTTCGGACATCTATTTTCAAACAAATCCCCACCAATCTATCAGTTATCAGTTTTTGAACTGATATTAGTTATCAGGCCGATTTCCTCCAGGTTGCTTTTGATGTGAGTTAATCATTGGAATGGTTTATCTTTAGTTATATAAATTATGAATTTATCTATTTTTTAAGCCTTTTGTACTCGTCCAATTTTTTAATAGCTTCCATTTGCTCAGCAACTTTATATTTTTTGATAATTCTGGAAGAAATTGATTTATTCAAATGTAAGATTCCGACAATGACCATTTGTATTTCATTTTCGTCGAAACGTTGAATTTTTCATATTTAATGATATAATTTTATCACAATTTTAATAATGAATTAAAATAAAAATAAAATTACTTTTTAGCTTACAAATACAATATAAATATTACTAAATAAAGGATTAGGACTACTAACAAAAATATCCATATTAAATAAACCTGTAATTGAAAATAATAAACTTTATTTCCTTTTAATAATAAGTTGCTATATTTATGGTGACCACTGAACATAAAAATTTTTTTTTTGAAAGTTGCTAAATCAGTTTTAGTAAATATTTCAGAAACATTAAAATGCTGTCTCTGGCAATCAACGGTTAAAAAATTAACTCTGGACACTGAAGTCAATTTGTCTCTATCTCATCTGGAGGTACTTGCAATATCCAGACAATCAATATGGAATAACCTGTATATGTACCCGTACATTTCTTTGAAATGTTTTTGAAATATCTTCTATATCTATATTTTATAGAATATTGTATGTTGCACTACTGTTGTGTGTTGTTATATGTTATTGTACATACAATTATCCCATCCAATTTTGAAGCAATAAAACAATAAGTATAGAATTTATTATTTCGATTTAAAAAGCTACAGTGGTATTATTACGTATTTTCTTAACCGGACAATATTTTATAAAAAATATAAAATCATTTTAATAAAAAATGTATTTTTTTCTGAAAATTGGTTACTACGAAGTAACCTTAATTTTAGAACATCCTCATGATAGTCAAGGTTATATTATACGACAGTCTATGAACATACTAAATAGTACAGATATAGAACAATTGTGTTTTGCCTACTAATATTTATAGTTTTTTATTGTCGCAGTCATGATGACTGTGGTATTATCTAGTTAATGGACCAAACGTATAATTTAGCTTGTGTATAACCTTCCGAACAACCTTTTTAAATTTTCCGCAATAGAGAAAAAATAGTAAAATAAAATTTTTATTTATCAATAATATCAACATATGTATACACCAAATGAATTAATAATGTTATCTAGTAATTAAATCTTATCTAAATTGTAGATAGATCGTTTATTTTTTTATTTTTATCCAATTTGATTTTACCTCAATTTTTGTTTTGATTGATATGTCAAATTTCTCGAAATTACTTGGTTTATTATTGTTAGTTGAATACGTGTATTAATAATAAAACAAGCAATTTGTTGATAATGAATTGTTAGCAATAAAATAAAATTTTTAAAAATAAATTGTACCACAATAGTTACACAAGTAAGTACATTTCAAAGCACGAATTGAGAAATAATAAAATATTTGCGGAGACATTAACATAGCGAGTTTTTATTATATATTTTTTTGTTTGTAGTTTTATTTGTTCGAGATAAAAAAAAATAATCAAGGACTGGGCTAGATAAACGAAATTTACAGTATTTAAACAAACTAATTGCCCCGATAATCTGCCCTACCACCGCGCGAATTCGTTTTAATAACTTTTTGAATTCTCGTGAATTCATTGTACGGCGTCGGTTATACGCTGCGTAAAGGTCGAACGTAGGGCATTTGTGAGATTCGTAAATAAACAGGCGATAACCTTTGGCGGATTGGGAAACTAGCAGTTCAGGACTTACTTTTTTCTCTGGATCGTCCACACGCAACATTTTGGTACGGAAGTCACAGTGTTAGGTAATTTTTTCAAGTATTTATCGTGGATTGCTGTAGCGAATTGGCGTTTCACTTGTCACACACCGGCGATAAATATGCGCACGCGTCGCATATAACACGCGGTGTCCCGTGTCTACCGGGTCTCCTAAAAATATCCCACAAGAGTTTGTTATAAATTAAATGTATCTATAAATTGATATTTGATATATTCAGTTTCTTAATGACTTCGATTTTTTTTTACAAGAACTAAGATATTTATGTGATTAATATGTTTGTATAAATTTCTTATTTCAAGTGAAAACCGCAGATCAATTTGCGTTTTATTGAAAAAATTAATCAAAAATATGTTGTGGTATGTTAAAATATTATTGTGATAAGATATCATCATAACAAATTCGTTAGAACTAAAATAGACCTCAATCTAAAATTTTGGTATCTATAGATAAATATTGTTTTTAAATTGTTTTGAATGCACTCATCACTTTTGGTCGAACCAGTTTGAAATTTATTTTAAATATAATTTTTTTTAATTACATATAGGTTATTTTTATGAGGTTGTAGATGTTTTGCGTAAACATATCCAGGTCAATTTGTTATTTGTGCCGCAATTTTTAATAAGATCTCGGTAAATGTAAAACAGCAATCAAAATATTTTATATTTCATTTAAAATAATTACACTATATTCTTTCTCCCATTATTGATTTTATACCTAAATTAAATTTTGAACAAAATAAACAAAATGTGACTGATAAATATTTGTTAAATAATTTATACATAACATTAAACAAAATTGTTAATATTTTATTTATTTTATACCTCTAAACAGTGTGGCAAAGTTTCAATGAAATATCGGCAATGGTCGTTTTAAATTAAATTTATGACTCACGACTAGATTCATTACTGTTAATAACCACAATTCATCTAAATTTGATGCTTTTTGGTATTTTAATCGAAACTACATGTCATTCCACAAGTATTTAAATCCGGACATTACGCTGGCCAATCGAGAATCTCAACATTCTTATCTTTTTACTAACTTTGAACAACTTTAGATGCATGCTTCGTATCATTATCATGCATAAAATTCCATATAATTTATAAATTATCGTTCTCAAATGGTTTCATTTTATCTCTCATGATGTCTTTATTCCAATAGAAAAGCATTTGATCCGACTGAATTTTGAGAGAAACATTATGCACGACAGAGACAGTGAAAGTCTGCAAATTTGCTTCGTACTGGTAATCTTTTACTGTCTCTGACATGCATGATGTCTCTCTCAAAATTCAGTAAGATCAAAGGCTTTCCAATCGGTATAAGAAACGGTCCATTTTACTAATAATTTTTTGTAATGGTCGTATACCATATCAAGGAAAGGTACCCCAAACCAAACCTCCACCGTGTTTCAAAGTTTATGTAGTGCATCTGGAATTCAAACATTTTATTAAGAGGATGATGAATGATATATATGATACGATTTGATCTTGTTCTATTGAATATGGATTCATTACACGTTGTGAAAATTATGACTCTTCCATTTGCAATAGAAAAATTATTGGCATCTAAATTGGGAAAAAATTGAAATAACAAACATTTGTTGTTTAACATTTTTGAATACTATTAATGACTGATACGATGTCCTTCTGTTAACGTACAGTGGTGACGGTTCATTTTACTAATATTTTTTTGTAATAGTCCTATACCATACCAAGGAAAGGAACCCCAAAGTGTAGGGTATTTGGGATTCAAACTTTTATTATGATGATGAGTGTATTTTTTATCATCTGATTTTGTTCTTGTTCAAACATTCTGAAGAATAATTAATACATTTTTGTGCAAACTTAGTAGTAGAGTATTGTTAAATACAAACACAAAACATAAACATGTTTGAATTTGTGCTCATTCTTTGACCAATCAGATCAGACTAAATCAGATTAATATTTGCGTTTGAAGTATTACCTCCTACGTTTATAAGATGTGTACAAAAGAAAAACGAAAAAATATAGATTATTGAAATATATTTTACTGACTGGACAAAATCTAAATTAAAATCTTATGAAATGTCTTAGAAAATGTTTTTGTTTTAAATTGTGTGCTGTTTTTCTGACAACCACAGTATACACTAAGAATGAATATTTTAACATTAAAATTCTTGATCACATCCTCCCAGATAACATAAATCGTCCTCTTGGCGTACAGATTTTGTATAAACAATTTAAAATTGTAATTTTTGTGTAGTTTGAAGCGATTATTAAGAAACTCTACATTTTATAAATTAATATGTAAAAATAGAAAACTCAATGGTTTTGGCAAAGATTCCATTAGTTTGTGCAAAATATCATCAAGATTTTAAAAATCTCCCACACTGACCAGACCGTCCACCAAAAAACATTGTAACACCAACCGAAGCTGATTTATAAGTGCCACAATCAAATAGATTCAAGGGAATCTTTCTTTGCTTCACGTCCTTTTAGATAACAATGTGTGCAGGTTATGAAAAAATGTATTGTATTAACATTTCCAAATGAGCTGTATAAATAATTTATCGGTGTAGACGATTATAAAATAATTAAATATTTGCTCTCTTCAATTTATTTTTAAGTGCGATAGGAAACATTCAAATATGATTTTTAAATTTTTTGTTTCGAATCTGCTTTTCCACTACCTTCCATAAATTTTCAATGATGTTTAAGCCGGGTGATTGAGCAGACCATCCTAAAATTTCAATTTTATTTTTCTTAAAACACTCCTTATTTAATTTTGAAGTGTGTATTGTGTCGTTATGGTATTGGAAGCATAGTGACACATTCTTCTTTGTATAAGGTAACATAATGAATTGCAATATTTTGTTATACTTTTCCTTATGCATAATCCGATTAATTGGATCCACATCGTGACTAAAAAAGCAACACCAAACTAACAACTTGCCGCCACCATGTTTTAAAATTGTGCAACCGTACTTTGGATTGTCATTCAACTTTAAATCATTGAAAATTAGACTCGTCCCTAAATAGAACTCTATTCCAATTTTGCGGTGACGAATAAAGATCTTTGTAGGCAAACCTTCTTCGTACAATTTTAGGTGAAGTTGAACTTGCTTCAGTCAATTGTCGATGAATGGTTCTTGTTGAAAGATTCGCCTCCAGAATTTCAGCTCTAATCGTAAAAGAACTTTAAAAGGATTGGATTTACAGCCAAAAATTATTTTTTTTGTCCATTCTGCCTGACGTTTTACATCTCGTTTGAAATTCACAACTGCCACGAACGGAAAATGGTTCAATTCTTCTTGACACAATAGTATTTGAAACAGACAACCTGAACAACAGAATTCGCTTCTATTATGTTCAATACTGTACATACAGTGGTGGAAAAAAGTTTAAAATATTTATTTACTTGTTATAAATGTTACTTAATGTTTTTCCTAATCTGTTACAAATCTGATCAAATCTAATTTACTTCAAGATCGGTCAATTAATCCTAATGATCATTATATTCACAGGTTTTACTTTTTTTTATTAATAAAAAATAAATTTGGCATGGAAAAAAGTATGGTATATTTTATTAGTATTATAAAACTCAACAATAACCTAAATATTTCAATAATTTGTGGCGTTTTGCCTTCTATCACTGCTTGACATCAGGCATCGAATCTACCAGTCTCTGTAATATGTCAACTGGAATTTGTTGCCACTGCTTCTGTATGGTTTGAAAAAGTTCTTACTTGCTTTGCTTTGTTTTCTGTTCGGATGCGACGGTCTAATACTTCCTAAAGATGCTCAATAGGATGGAGGGACTAAGACGGCCATTCAAGCTCAGTTAAGTTTTTCATTAGAAACCACTCTTTAATAATTTCAGACCAGTGTTTGGGATCGCTGTCTTGTTGAAATGTCCATCGAAATGGCATCTCTTCCTTGCCAAATAGAAACATGGTGAATACATCAATAGAGAACGATCCATTTTACTCTCTAGGGTGCAACTTTGGATAGAGAAAAGCATCCCCAATCCATAATGCTCCCGTTATCATTTTGGTATTTAAAATGATTTTGTTGCCCCACTATCCGTCTTACAAATGTTCTACCATCCGACACAAATAAATTAAATTTACTTTTTGTCACTCCAAAGGACAGAGTTCAATTTTTTACGAGTCCTCTGAGTAATATTTAATGTTTTTCCTACGTCACACTGTTTTCGATTACTTTCACAAAATTCAACTACTCTTTTCCTAAACTGAAGTGGAAAATAAACGTGTTTAGGCATTGCTTCGTTATAATCGACCGTAAATGTTAAGAATTTAATTATAACTGACCGCATATAATACTTTTCCCAAGTCAAAAAACGTATCCGATAAAAATACCATATAGTGAACTTCAATGAACCCAATACGGACAAGTTAATTTCAACTGGTGAAGCATCGATAATTTTAAATGTTATTCAATGGAGAAGAAAAATTCTAGGATTATTATAAGATCTGCTTATCTAAAAAATGTGCAGTAAGCCCAGTCGCTTATAGCAAAGTCCAAAAGGAATCGAGATAAAATATAAAGATTTATATTTAATGTTTGAAACGTGTGTTGAAAATAAAAATTAGCTTGATCTCCACGTTCACCGGATCTAAGTCTTGTAGGCTCTTTCTTAAAAAATAAGGTACATAATACCGAAGTTTAATGTATTGGAGAATTGTTCAACTGGATCTGAACGGTATGCCATAATTTGTGTCTTCGAGATCACCACATTTGTTATAGTGCTCCAAAAATGGGAATCGACAGGCCGTAACTTGCATTCAAACTAATGGGAATAATTTCAAACAGCTTTTATGGATAGATTATATTGAACTATTAAAAATTTGATGTTATTTTTTATCTCAATACCTGTTGGACTTTTGTTACAATTTTTTTGTAAATCATCTTCTTCTCCATGAGCATGTGGTTAAAGTTAAATAAAATACCCAGTGCGAATCAATATATGAGTCAAAGTGAGTAGAAGCAATTCCGTATCTTTACTATTTCTAACGTTTTGATACTCTAAAGAATATTTTCTCTGCCACTCGAGAGACCTCAATAATATCATAAAAAATGAGAAAAATTGATAATAGTTATAATTTATTATATAAAAAAAATCCTTCTATTCAATTTAACATATTCCACTCCCGTATAAAATATAATGCATGAAAATGCTCCAAATACAATATTTATATATTTGAATATAAGTTTATCATATCTGTACTCATTATCTGTATACTGTTAATTTTTAGTGAAAAGATGTCGGGTTTACCTCATTATGCAGTTGGAGAGGTAGTGAAGGGGTTTGGCAGAGGTTCTAAGGATTTAGGAATACCGACTGCAAATTATCCTGAAAGTGTAGTTGATAACCTACCCGAATCTATAAAAACCGGTAATATATACACACGAATTGTTTTAATAAATATATATCTTTATATTGTTTATATTTCAGGAGTTTATTGTGGCTTCGCATCAGTAGACAACAATAAAGTACACAAAATGGTCATCAGTATTGGTTGGAACCCTACATATGGCAACACGAAAAAATCTATGGAAACTCACATTATCGATATGCAAGAAGGGGACTTTTATGGAAAAACTTTGAAAATTGCGATTGTAAAGTACATTAGAGACGAGTTAAAGTTTACAACATTACAGGATCTCATTGATAGCATTCATAATGATATAAAATATGCTAAAGACGAATTAGACAAGCCAGATTACGAGAAAATAAAAAATGACAATTTTTTTAAAAGTTAACTTACCATTAGATAATTTGTACTTAATCATAAGTATTCGAATTTTTATTGAAAAGCTGTAAAAATCTCAATTAATTGAATGTTAATATTTTTTTAGTTTATAATATTTCAGTGATGGTTTAGGGTAAATAAAAACTTCATTTATATCTTAGATCTTAATTAAAGACCTTATTATGTATAAAAAACAATAGAAATAATATTTATAGTATTGTATATTTTTTAAAATAAAGTGGTGATCACGCATTTAACATGATCAGCCTATTGAGATAATATTCATTTGCCTATTTTTTAGAATTTAAAAATTTATTCAAAAATAACATAGGATTATTTTTATATATCTATTAGAATGCACCTAATTAAATAATTCTATTTAACAGTTTAAATAAAACTTTATTTTTCAAGTTTAGTTGTTATAAGTACAAAAATTTGTGTCAGACTGTTGTACACCCATGTGGATGGGCTTATTTAAAATAGAGAATATTTACATAAACCCCATTAGGAGATACTCTTAATTAGTAAACAAAAACATTCCCATGCCTGAACCACTTAGAGATAAGATTACTGCCTAACTAATACACAAACTATATCTAACATAAACATTTAACTATCTCTAATTCAAAAGAAATGGATCTTCTTCACATATATTAATAGACCTATATTCAACATCACACGAAAAATTTATTAAGATTCAACTTTTCGTAAACATATTAACTTAAAAAAATAAATAAAAAATAATAAATATTTTGTCATGACACCATTAAACAATATCTTGATTTTAGACATAGGTGTAGTTTCCACTGCGTCGATTCTTTTTAATGTTATTCCGAGTGTTGCGAACCAGTTTCGTCCAAGGAGCGGGACTGGTTGGCATCCGACAGCTACAATCAGTGGAAGATTGGAATGAGACGTCTACATATGTGGCGTCAAATTTGGAGGTGTCGTCCATAGTTCCTTGAAAATGAATTTGAGCATTATTGACACTACTGCACTGTTGTCCACCTCCATTTGAACTGCTTCCCCACTGATGAGGACCGTGATCGTGTCGGGTGCCGGTAAAAGTAAATTTTGTGGGCTTACGACGGTCACTCTTTTTTGCCCTGTTTGGGTGAGTAACCATGTACTGGTTGCGTAGGTGCAGCTAGTATCTCTACCCGTTTCTGTATTTTGGTTGCCTGAGAGGATTGCTGTGTTTCTCGTCCTCCTCGAGGTGGTGTGTTATGTACATTGGCTTGGTTGTTGCTATTGTTCTTTGTCGCTGCTACATGTCCTGACCGCTTACATTTTGTAAAGCAAAGGGAATCAGGTGATAAGTAACAGGAATTGGTGTAGTGATATCCAGCGCAACGGTAGCACGGTCCCGCGTTGTGTTTTTTGTTCCGGTTTGGGCTGCTGAGATGACATGGTATGTGTACGGTCCCGTTAAATTGTGTATGTGAGTGTTCCATTTCCCTCGAGTACGTCGCGGCGTTTTCTTCTCTGGATGTGATGTCCACTGCCTTTTGTAGTGTTAGTTGTGGTTGGCGAAGCAGGTTTCCTTGGACATTTACATCGCGTATGTCGCAAACAAACTGTCTTAACAGCATTTACTAGAAATAATTTCCAAAATTACACTCGATCCTTAGCCGACGTAATTCGTTCAGGTACTCCGCAGCAGTTTGTGTTGTCTTTTGCTACGTGTTTCGGTACATGAAGTATGCGGCTATTTCGTTAACCTTTGGTGTGAAATAATCAGTTAATGAGCCGATTATTTCGTTGTAGGGCACTTCTGCAAGTTATATGCTAGATCGTATAAGTGCCTCCCGCAATCGGACAGAAAGTGTGCTCGACGTAAAGCGGGATTCTCAATCCTTTTCGCAAAAAACGGAATTCTAAGCGATCCACATACCTGTTCAATTCTGATGGCTTGTTTAAATCAAAGGGCTCGAGGTCCAAGGATGAACTGCTGGTGGAGTTTTGCTGATGCTGGTTGACTCGTTGCATTTTCGTTATTTTTCTTGAAACCTTTTATCCTCGTCGCCAAAATGCCCAACACGAATGTGTGAGTGAGACTCAGAATAACGAACTGTATATTGAATAGTTAGTATAAATGGTAGATCTGACTAGTTCGAGGGTCGATTCTGTTCTGGTTTGTGTCGGTGAAGGCGGCACCGACCTGGGCCTCAAGGGTTTGGTTTTTCCTGGAGGTTCCAACGGTGCACATGGCCTATCCTAGGTAAAGCCTGGGCTGGCGCGACATTTGCTGCACAGCATCTGTGGTGCAGCTGTACACAGAACTACTATTTATTTTATTAAAATTATTTAAAATAATTTATTTTACTCTATACTTCAAAATATATAATCTACTTGTATGCTTCTTTTATTAAATTTGGACGTATCAACTTGAAACAATTATTTATTTTTAATGATAATTTCATTAAATGTGTTGAAGAAAACCCTGTTTTTTATCAAGTGGATATTTTGGATAGGGTTATATCGAGGACACCTTTTTTAATTTCAATGTCGTATTTGTCTGGCATTTGTTTTGTGATACATAGTCGTAAATGTCTGACAATTAGTGGTTTTTCTATTCCATTTTCGGTTCACAAAAAGGTGAGAAAATTACTTATTTTTTAAAATAATTAAATCATTATTGTATAATTTTTGACACTTCCCTATAAAAATTGTTGCTAGCTAGCTAAATAAGTCTAAGGTGGGGTTCTAAAAATAAGGGTAAGTATAAAAAGATAAAACAAATATAAAATTCGACAGTTGCTAGTGAAGAAATAGTTTACAGTAAGATTTGTGTTCCCCCAGTTAACGTAAAAATTGGTATGTGAATAATTGATCCCAAATTATGTCACCATAAGAGAAAAATTTTGTGAGAATCAGTATTACACACGCTGTCAGAATCGTATTGAAAAATTTAGAGAAGACGAGGAAAATTAACTTACATATCAAAAAAAATATTAGACTGTTATTACTACAAATTGTGGCGAGGATAATGAGACGGGAAAATCTTTTGATGTGTTAGGAATGCATATAAGTGTAACCCTCTCATCGATAATTCAATAGTGTTGTAGTGTATCCACTGCAGAGGTTGAGATTGTGGATGTACATTAAGTAGCTAGAGAACATATTTGTATTTTTTGGATATATTACTTGACAACTAAGTAACTTACATTTACAGAAAACCTAGCTTTATCATTGAAAACACATTTGATATTCCAAATTTTAATTTTGAATTATCCTTTTAGACTGACTTATAAATATGAACATGTGATTTGGCTTAGATTTAGGTTTTTTGCAATATTAACTTGTCTCATTCTCACTTTCATAATTTTTGACTTTGTTACATAAAAATCTTTTATAGGAAAAAATAAAATGTTTTCTTACTGTAACTACACTACATTTTTTTCCAAATTTTTATAATAGAGAAATTTGGAAAAAAAATTCTACTCAACTTTTGCTTTATAGATGAAGTCACTCATAATAAAAATGTGAAGGTTAAGGATAAATAAAAATCCATTTATATCTTATATGTACATAAAATACTTTGTTATAATACAAAAACCAATAAATAAATCATACATTTTTAAAGCTATCTGTAAGATATATAAAAATACAACACTTAATTTATACATTTCAACATAGTATATACAGTATCAATAGACTTTCTTTAACAAAAAATATTTACACAAAGCTGCTAGTCGGTTGCTCTAAATACAATTGATTGGTCTTTTCAGTAGCGGTAGATTCCCTCTTTTGAAAACCATTATTCCCCCAATTCTGAGGTTTAATGGGCACAATTTTTGGTTTTGGAGGCAAAGGCGGGGGCAAACCCGTTGGTGGCGACACTTTTATCTCCACCACCGTCTTATTTAAGCTTGTATCAGGTGTTGAGGGTAATGAAGAACCGCCTTCATCAGAGGAACTTTTTACTGGCGATCCAAAGCGATTCTGTTTATTCGATGGATCGTTCCCTCTGTCATTAATTTTGTTTAAGAAAACGGCTCGATTTTCATACACTGATGACTGCGACTCCATCTTGGTTACTCGATCATTTTTACGAAGATGACTGGTCCCGGTCTCTTCGTTGGGTCGCCGTAATGGTTTCCGAAACTTATGTTCTTCATTCTCTTTATCCTTTAAGAAGTCGGGTAACTCAAAGTTTATTTCGGTGCCTCGTTGGTCTTCAAATCTCCGTTGTGCTTTCGTCAGGCCTTCCAATAATTCTGTAAATTTGTATAATATTATCAAACACTGGTTCACTTAGAAAATTCAAATTTAGATTAACTTTTTTTTTAAATCCTATTAATTATATTATTCTGCTCATTAAATATCTCATTCAATGTTGACATTGTCACTGATCTTAAAACAACCGTTATAATAATTTTATTTATTAATTTTTTATTATTACGGGTTTCATGTTGTTCAAATATGATCCTTTAATGTATTATATGAATAAATTGGAAGAAATACAGTTTCTTAATAATTATATTATTAGCAATTGTATCAATTTAGTACTACATGTATCATAGAGCTAATAAATAATTTGAAGTGGATATACCATCTTTTTCGTTGCACGACACTTGTTGCTTGCTCACACCAGGTTTCCATTTGGCGATTAGCGGTTTTTTAGTTTGTTCCGTAATGCATTCGTCAGTGTTATTTCCTCGAAATGCAGCCGTCTTTTTTTTCCGATCCTGCAAAGTGGAATCACGTCGCAGGAACTTGCCAAGTAAACTTGCTGATGTCTCGGAACCCCAGTCTTCGCTCTAAAATTAATATGAAGTGAAACATGATACATATATTAAAATTTATTTCGTACGTACCTTGACAGAACCACGATCCGATTTGCATGGTTTCACCAAAGCAGCTTCAGCCTTTTTCTGGAGAATGTCTTCAAATACTTGATTATTGATTTCTTCTACTTTTCCCTTTTCTAATGTAACCTGAGGTGTAATATCTTTTTCGTCTTTCCGCTGGACGGTCAGTCGGGCCCCGTCAATAGTTATGACATGCTGTGTAACATCTACAGGCGCTCCTTGGTGGGTGGTGACTTTCATTTGGTCCATATTAAATTCGTATTTGTGAAGTATAGGCCTTAAAATGTCCTGTATTGGTTTTGTATATTTTGACTTCACAGATACTATTCTTTTGTTTGGGAGATCTAATCGAAACACGACTCGTTGTTCCACCTCCACTTCACAACCAGCCAGCTTCGATGATGAATCGTTAATATCTAATGGCTACAAGACAAATTCATCCATAATTCAATCATTCAGGTATTGAAGAATATTTACCTTCTCGTGCTTATTGGTAGTGACCTCATATGACGAGTATTTGAGTCGTTTCTTCTGCAACAACCTACTTACTAATTGATCAATAGATTCAGCCTCTCTAATTTGTACTACTGTAGTTGAACCATTACTCAGCTTAACTCTGCATAGAGGCGGCCTGTGTTCATGGTTTAGCTTTGACTTGGCTAATTCCTAAAAAAAAATATTTTACCGTCAATATATATGAAGTTTCGTTCAATTAGGATACACTTTTTATGTGATTCAGTCGAAACTTACAGCCAGATCCAATGATGTTAGTGAAGATCTACTACTGTAGACGTCGCTATTCCCCACATCTCTGTTTAAATTCTCTGTGCTCACCGCAACGGCATCATTTCTTCGGTGGTGAGTGTACTCGTTCTCGCCGCGATCCTTTGATTTCGATCGGTTTTTCCTATGCCACGGTAAAAGAGATTTTCGCCTTCTATCCTCTGCATTGCTTAATGATTTCTTTAATTTGGACGGCGTGGGCGTCGTTATCTGCAGCTGCGAATCCACTTGTGTTCTACTAATGTCGCCCGACAGACACTGTTTGAATATATCTGATTTAAGAAATCTGAAAACAAAATGTTCGTTAACACTCATCTATTAGTAAATGTGACCAAAACTCATACCTAGGATAACTGTCGAACTTCATCAAGTTGAGAATTTGTTTCTGCGCTTTGTCGAACGCGAATTCGTCTGGTTCTTTGAGAGCAGCTTCGGTTCTCTGGCGGCCCTGGGCGTCGACGTTGACTGGTTCGGGCGCCCCGGGGCATAGATGTTGCTCATAGATGCGGCGTGCCTCTGCCACACGGAGAGCGCCGGCCGGCAGGCGACGGTACTTTTCACACGCCACCCAAAAATAGATGTTTTCCGCGCTGAACTCCTTCTTTAAGAAATCCTAAAAGCAAACAACAGTATGAAATTCATCTGCTATCGATGGTATTACAATTTAATAGTTACAATTATCAGGTTCTGCACTAATCTACAATTTGATACTACTTTATGGACGCCCATTGAACATTGTCTATTTAAATGTCAACGTCCCGGATTAATATAGAACGTTGTGAGAATGTTTTGTCTGGTATTATAATTGGACGTATCTGGTACGTCCTCGGTACGCTGCGATGCGTTATTATACTTTAAATAAATAATATGCATTTACATTTTCTATGGTACAATCACAGAATAAGCTTGCTCATTTTGTCTTATTTAGTTTTGAATTATCATATTATAGTGAGAAAAAAAAACAAGGTAAAATTTTCATGTTAAATATTATTCATATAGAGGATATTTTGTAGGTAAATAAGTTAGTGACTGAAGCATTTATAACTTAGTTACACGAATAATTGGTTCCTTAATAGATGAGTACTTGCTAAAAGATTTTAGTTGGTTGGGATGGAAAAATGAAAACTCATGATTTAAAAAAGACAAATATCCAATTCGATAAATATTAATATTGTCATATTATGTTGATATATGTTTAGGTACAAATTTTGGTGGTGCTATAAGTTATTATTTTAATGCTTAAATTTATTGGGAATCTTCTCTAGACGGTTGTGACATACGAAAGAATTCTGGTGGAGACGTCTGGAGGACGATCTATTGATCAATAAGGAGCCTTCCTAGAACCTACATCCTTCAGACGGAATATCCCAAGAGCAGATGGATGTCTTAAGGTACTTAAATAGCTAACATAAGAATTTCAAGTGATAAAAATTGCTCAATAACAGTTACAAGATACTATACTACTAAGTTATTATTTTAATTGCTTAAATTTATTTAGAATCTTCTGTAGACGGTTGTAACATACAAAAGACTTTTGTTGGGGACGCCCCGAGGACGATTTATCTGCCAACAAGGGACATCCCTGATACATCCTTCAGACGGGACGTCCCTACAGCGTCCAGATACATGTCTTAGGGTACTTAAATATCTAATATAGAAATTTGAAGTGGAAAAAATTGCTCAAAAACACTTTCAAGTTATTGTTGACTAATCAGGGCAATAAAAGTTAAAATATGTCGGGAGAAATTATTAAATTTTAAAATAAAAAACATCTAAGGAATCTAATTTTCGCACCTTATTTCCAAATTAATTAAGAATTGAGGTGGCGTTTTTGTCAAATATATAAAAGTAAAAATGAAAGTTAAAATAAAATATTACATGCTTTTATGATTTAAATTAATATTTTACACAATTAATTTTTTTTTTCTTATATTGGATTTTCTCACTTCTAACACGATTTCCTTTTATTTTCAATACAAAGGTTCATTTTTATATGACAAAGTAAACGCATTAAGTAAATGTGGGTGGCATAGATTAAAGTATAAAGTATATTATTTACTCTTGGTGTCTCAGAAAAACTGACTTGACACACAGGTTTAGGTTTTTAGTAATATTGACCACCATGTGTCATTCTCTCTTTCTATTGTGTGGTCAGGATAGCTTATTTATACAAAAGTATTATACTTTTGACACAGCTTTGTGAGTTAAAAATAATAAAAAAAAAGAAATTTGAAGATATTTTGTGATATAATTATACAATAACAGAGTTCATGTATATTAGTAAAAAAGTAAAAAATTTAACGACATTTTAAAAATTGAATAATTTTTTTCACTTATATCTATGAACTGTAAAATTTAAAGGTACAAAACTTACTGTCAGATAAGCATTTAACTTGCATTAAGATCTTTAAAATTACGTATAATTTTGTGTTCCATTAGTTATGACTCAGTCTGTTTCCATGAAATGATTCAAATAAGTCATATTTTAAAACATTTCTTATCATTACAATAATGTGCTTCATTTAACATGTCAACAACAAGTAAGTAATTAAACAAATTATGACAAATAAATATCTAATTGATGATTAAATCGTGTAATTTGAAAATAATCTGGCTTACTTATGGTAAAACTGGAGGGGGCCACGTCAATTAACAATTAAAATATTTATTCACCAATCAATATCCCGAGAAATAGTGGTAACGAGAGGACTAAATAAAATTATTTTATTTTATCCAAACATATTACGCATCCATTATTAACAAAGATTACAATACGCTTTCAGGATGTATGATGCAACACGTCGCATTTAAATATATATGTGTGAACCAACATTTGCAAATGTACAATGACATTATTGACTGGGTCAACATAGAAAACTAATGCGAAGGTTAAGATTTATACTTACAGCAAACGCGTGTAATCCCAGTGGGTCCTCCAGGAGTTTCTCGAACGAATTCGCCCAGGCCTCCGGGCCTTCGGGATTGTTGCACTTGGCGACACCGTTTTGTTCGCACTGAAAATCGGAAACAACATGATCAGTCAATGAGCTCAGACTCATATCCGGCATGCGAAACTCGACAAAACACATCGAAATGTGCAACGGAACACAAAAATTTTTTTAGTCGGATTGGATTACTTCTCCACTCCCTCGTGGCTGAATGAATGAATGAATGAATGAAACACAGTCAATTGTTTATCAGACGGTTAATTGGACAAATGAACCAACCAGGCCCTGATGTGATGTAATGTGGTCGGAAACAATAGGAATTATGATGGGTGGCCAAGTGAAAACTCGCTACGCACTATAAATTTCTTAATTATTTGATTGATGATTAAGTTTTCGTTGTGGCATGATATTTAATTTACGTCCACCCGTTAACGACACTCACATATTTCGATTGTTGATGCTGTAAATTTAACATTATAATAATAAACGACCAACTTGACAAAAATATGTCACTACTTGCATATATCTATATATATCTTGGAAAAACCTTATCAGGAGATATCAACACTTTAAACATTGTTCAGCATACATATATATCATTATTATTGATATGTGACATAAATAACTTGTGATATAATACATTTGTTATTCAATTGCAGTTTAATATGTTTAAAAAATTTGTGGTCTATTGGAAAATTTCATGGCCAAGTCTTTTCAGTGACAATCAATTTATATTAATATGTATATTAATTTAATTTATATCCAATAGGGTTTTTTAAATACTGAGAATAATAATAATTTAAAATCTGTAAATAATAACCAAACATGAAACATTAAATTAAATGTTATTTAATTTTTTAAGATTCTCTTAATTAAATAATTTTTATTTTCAATCATGTCTATTAGTCACAATAAAACCTAGTTAACATATATTTAAATTAAATTTAAATTTTATTTATCCATGATTTGTACAGATAAAATAATAACTGTATACAATTATAAAATATAAATTTTATTATTATTATTTTTTAATATTTAGAAACATTTTTATAATGAATAATTTGAGATTAATCCTGGATATTTTACAGCACTGCATATAATTTCACGAAAATAATTACTCGGAATGACATGTTAGTAAAATTAAGTAAAAAAATATTTTATACTGGTACGGTGAAATGTGAATCAGGAACTGTCAATATATTTAAGATTGTAAACTTTTTACTTTGTATTTTGTATCTAGATATTATTAGTATTCTTGAACAAAGAGTAATTTTTGATAAAACTTAAAATTTTGACGGAGAAATATGCGGGTTTTCTATGAGTTATATGAGAGATGATAATTGTCAAATTAAAATAATTCAATTAAATTGAAAAGAGAAAACATTCAAGGTTTTTCAAGTTTTCAAATAAGATTGATAATATTAATACATTTAAATATTTACAAAAAAACTACATACAAATATTTTTTGTTCCACAATTTATAATTTAAGCAAATAAATCACAATTTCAATTGAAAAATTAAAATGTATTATTAACACGAATATTCTCCTTGTTACATGCTGAAAAGTTTGTGTTGACTTTAATACTCTTATTAAAATTTTTGTTTACATTCTTTTAACACATTTATTTATCAAAACGTCTAATGCAACATTTTACCATATGCAAATTGTGCACAAATGGAAATAATTTTGTACTAATACAAAATAAGCATATCGTATCGTCCCTTCAAAATATCGATACTTTTTGTAATGGAATTTATATTTTTGACATTACAAGTATTTAAATACAGTGAGCGGAATTTTACATGATAATGTGCACACTTGACTAATTCATAAACTATCTGAATATATAATAAACTAACCAAATTGTTAGCAATTTTGTAGAAAACACAATTTCATCTAATTACCATATAATTTATAAACCAGTCAGTCTAATGTGGCTGAAATAATTTAGAAATCTAAAATAGCTAGCAACACTTTCCAAGAGTGTGACTAATTTGTCAAACATAATTTCTGGTATTATAAAATAGCTAATACTTTAACTAGACCATAAATTATTCAACTATAATTTCTGAACAATTTAATAATGCTAAGTTATGAGTTGGCCTCATCGAAAATATTTTATGTACCTAAACTATTAAAATATTTTGTGATATTAGAAATTATTCTCATGACATTAGTCATACTGTATTGGATCCTTATCTGGTTATTCCAGATTTCTTAATTATTTCAATTAGATTGGCTGCGATCCTTGATTAGTTTATAAACAGTTTGGTTAATTTATTGTTTTTGAACCACCTAAGTTCGCACACACTTCTCTTCGGTTAGTATTCTATGATCTAAAGACACAGCTCCATACTTTCAGCACATACTAAAACTACTCTATTAGTAATCTACAATACTCAAGCAAAAGCAAACAAAGATAGTACAAGCAGCAAAGTTCTTAGTACCTGAGGCACCACGTCCGGCGGCGCTAACAACGAAGCCGGTCTCCTCGGCAGCCTCTGGGAGTTGGTGCGCCTTAAGGAATTGTTGAAACGCTTGAAGGGGGGCCTGAGGGCCACAACCAGACCCGTACCCATCGCATTTCCATCTCTACACCACATGCAAACCCAATTATTAAAAATAAAGTTGCGCGCTTTATTGTCAATATTATGACTGTTTGGAATGTGGACAAATGTGAAGATTGATTAGCGTTTAAAAATTTTTCACAGATACAATTATCTTGTGCCCGATTAGATTTCGATTGGTGCTAGTCGAGTGTAATTGACAAAAATTGCTAATTGACCACGTGGCGTGTTTTTTTATCTAGTTTATGAAGTGGTTACGTCAGAGATATTTGATTTTGTCGCCAAAGGTTTTTTACATATTGATAAGGTAGTATAACGTAAATATGCTGGAGATGTTTAAGTTGCATGTCACGGCGTGTTAAAATAATTTTGTTGTTTGTAATTTTATATGTAATTAAGTCTTTCCTCAGTTGTCTGTTTACTCTACTGTGTTCACTGTGAAATCATAAGCTGCCCTAACAGCTCTGTATCATAAAAGTATCTCTATAGTTCCTGATAGAGGTGTAGTATGGTACGGAGTTAATCTACCTTTAGTATTATGATCAACTGAAGTGTTCTAAACCATTGAATGATATGTGATAAATTTCTGAGAATAACAGATACTGATTTATTTTTCACAATCAGTTTACTGTTTGTTATCTTCAAAAGTGCATAAGTGAATACAGAGTACAATAAAAATTGAAATTGATGCCAAGAATTATTCTAATTATGGGAACAAATGTCATGAATCACTAACAAATATTCTGGAGGAGGAATAAATTTATTAAAACAATGTGATTTTTAATTCTGTCATACTTAATATTAAATTTTTAGTAAAATTTTTAATAAATACTCTTGCCTATATTATGAGTTATTTATTAAAATTGACTTGGTCCATAAAAAGTTTCGAGAGTGTTTTCATCTTATATCAGCCTCACAATACAGGGTGTCCCAAATTGGTGTATTATGTGAGTAATTTTTAATAAATGAAAAATTTTATCATATAATATCATTATTTGTCAAATAAAATAGAACGCTTTTCGAAATCAGCCAAAAAGTAGTTTTCATAAATGTTTCAGAAATTGTCAGAGACATCAAAATGCCATTTGTGGCAATCAAGGTTTTAAAAAATTGAGCTCCAGGGACAAATAGTCCAAGGCAAACTATTTGGGACACTCTGTACTGTCCAGCATTATAAAATGATCTAATTTTCCTATTAAAATGTAAAAGTATCTGACCGTTCACAAAAAAACAAAACCTAGTATTCCCCAGACATTTTATTTGCAGTCCGTTATTTTAGACGTATTAAGGTGACAAGAATTCGTATTATAAACACGTTTTATGACGAGCATCCTGTGTGCAATTTCGGAACAATATAAATTAAACGTGTCGATGTATTCACAGTGGCGGCGATTTTATTGTGTGACAAAAGTCAATAAATATCTAAAAATATACACAATAATTTTATTTTAATCTATTTTCGTATAATTATTTAGTTGCAGTTAAAATTGAAATGAATTCATACTGAGTAATTTCTAACAATTTGAAAGTTTTTCCGCAGAAATATTCCTGTCACTGCTTATTTTTAGATACATCATATGGTGTATACGAGAAGAAAGATAATACTGAATAAACATTTATCGACACAATACGTCGTAATCGTTGTGAAAAGTATACCAAAAGAAATACGAGGGGTGCCCCTATCTATATTATCTTTTCGTGATCGGATATTTGGAAACTGTGTTAAGTAAACAATAAGTAAGTCGACAGTTCAGATTGCACGATTCGAATAATGCGATATTGTATGTATTTGATGAATAAGACATGAACTAAGCCAACCAAAATGTAACTATTAATAATAAAAATAATTTTGAATTTCAATAAGATGAAATTTTGTGTCTATATAATAAAGATAAAAACATTTTTAATATTATTGGCAATAGAAGATGTAAATAAAACAAATAGTATCTATCATAATACACTTATACATACTTACGTTTTCATCACGAACAATTGATATTAAACATTTTAATGTGACATCGGAATAACGGACCACTAATAAATAACCCACAAGAACACAAATGCATTTTCAACCAAATTAATTAACCAAAATCGTTTAAACCCCCTCTTCACAATCAAACCACTATCAAAATAATTACCGAATTCGTGAGAAACAAATATAAAATAAACAGAATCTTACCGAGCATTGTTATAAAATATCTGACACACAATATTGTTATAAACTTTCGATAACGCATCCATGAATCCGTCCCCTTGGAACTTAGTCATTTAGTCACCATGTGTGACGTTCACCGTTACGAAAGTCATTCGCGACTGAACCGCGGAAACAATAGACCGTAACTGCGTGGAAAAATGTCCTGCGTCCTGCGAAAAACTCGACCGATGCGTTCGGATGGTCGGACCGCACTGGAAAATGCGACACGTACGTGGTACGAGTTCCCGACAACGACTAATTAATTACCTATGGTTCGGAGTTAATCTAATCTGTGAACAAATTTACACTCTTGCATGTTTTGCGTGAGCATAATGTAAAGATCAATCGAGACCGTTCCACCGTCTTAATGTAATAATTGCAAAATTAAACTTAGATAATAATGTGAAACTATGCAATCGCTGTCATCAGAGATACTTAAATATTCTGAATTTTAAAATAAAAGTTAAAAAAGAAAAATACTATTTGTCGGCTACAGGCAAAAAACGAAACAGTAAAAAACTGGAAAATACGATTTATAACAGCAAACTAAAAGGTAATTTTCACAAATGATTCGGATAAATAATAACAATTATTGTTTCTTGACAAAATTTCAATTTTATCTTAATTATATTTATAAAATACTGTTTTGTATAAGTCGAGAAATATTAACATTATTATTATTAGTTAAAAAAATGGGCAATTAATTTTTTTACAATAGTTTTTATAAAATGAGGACCGGAAAAAGAACATAGTAAAGAATAATTTTATTTTATTTTAAGGTAAAGGATGTGTAAAATTATTTAATATAAAATTGAAAGGTTTATTGTATATAAAACGTGTTAAGGGTATATAATATTAAAATATTGTCTATTTATGAACATAATCTCCTTTTATTTTAATAATATTTACAATATATTATAACAGAAAAAAACATTGGCACAGTTATTTTTTATTAAAATATAATAAAAAATTATAACCTGTATAACCTTTTACGAATACAAAATGTATTCGTATAAATGTACCAATTACATTTTTTAAATCTAATAAATTATTAAATTATGTATATTTTCAAAAAAATAACGATATTTACCAAATTTAAAAAATCTAAAATAGATATTTATTTTTGAATTTTTTAATAATGTTAGCAGAAAGTTTCTGTTGCCAAATAGTAAAAAATTTAAGTTATTTTTGATATTTATTATTTATCGATAAAAGTAATAAAAGCTTTTGGCTAAATTTTATTTATTTATTTTAATTTTATTTATGATGATATTCACCAAATTTAACAGTAATCTAAAAGATAATTATTTTTAAATTTATTCTACGTAAAAAAATAACCCAAGAAAATGTCTGTTGTAAAGTAGTAAAATATTGAAACAAAAATATTATTACATTGTAAATAAATCTGTTAAATTTTTGTTTGATATCTATCAAAATACGGTTTGAGCCAACTAAAGTTTTGGAAAAGTCAACTAATTTGGGAAACCACTTGTACAGTAAGTAACAACGTTCGTTAATAATAATTTTCCGTTTCTTTATTGTATGACGTAGTTAATGATTTATATCGTTCGCAAAACGAAAACATTTATATTGTAATAAACAGCTAGCTAAAAATATTCGATTACAGCTTGAAACAAAATTCAAGCGAATACGAGCAGAAAGGAAGAAATAAAAAGGGTTTATATTAAAGGCTATTTACAAATTTTGAACTACACGATAATTCAAAACTACAATTCAATAATATATGCGTGTATGATACAACTATATAAGGTGTCCCATAATAATAGGTCATAGTTAAATAGTGTATTTATAGCTTAAAATATTTAGCCTAACAAGTAACCAAGATAAAAGTAGTCAAATTTAAAATTTTTAGTTTGAATTGTCTATATAAACTATTCTTTGATCAAAATTTGATGACAAAAGTCAGCTTTTTATCATTATCTTGTAGAATAAAGGGAGAAAACTAGCTTTTCTATTTTAAAATTGTGGTATTAGTTAGTTATTAGTTCAGTTTTCTACTAATAACAGTCAAAAGAATTTGAACTCATTATTATTCCAAATTAGAAATTATGGACTAAAATAAGAAAAAATTACATTTTTTGCTTCACCATTTATTTTGGGTAAAATCAATAGTCTAAAATAATATGCAATAAAATAGAATTGAGGTGAGTACCTTTGGATAAACAAAGGTATTGTTTAACTTTATCTAAATTTCGAAATATGATGGATAGGAAGAAGATAAGGAACAAACATCAATTTTGTTGCATCTGTATGTAATAAGTCTCTAGAAAATTCAAGAGAAGGCGCTCATATGGTTTGTTTTTATTACCAACATTACCCGCTAAGCAGGTGACAAATTTCAGTTTATTTCTCGCGCCGTTTCATTTTTATCCTCGATTGAAGCAGGAAACTTATTTATTTAAAAAAAAATGGAGCAAAGTAACTGATAATGCAGATCAAAGCTGAGTTGAATAAAGTTTATCGCACACCTGCTCCTGTGTTTGCAAATGTTTACAGTTGTGTAAATGAGTATAACCGTGGCTATATATCTACGAAAGGTGAACGTTTGGGACGCTCAGTAGAAGTGACTACTCTCAAAATGAATCACAAAATAATTGACGCCATAAGCACATTGTAAGGTACTGAGTTTTGTATTTTACATGAAAAATTATTCTCAGAAGAAAGAAAAAACGTAATCGTGTAATCGACTTAAAAACAAAACTATTTTGACGCCTTTCCGTTGTAATCCCGACGAGTTTTTACGTCAACACAACTGTGGGTGGAACATAGATCCACTACTATTCACCAGTGACGAAGCAGGGGTTTCAATGATGGCAAATATAATGTCGGCTGGCAAGGTGATGAACACCGTTTTTGAAAAAAGAAATAACAATAACTGGACTATATTATGCGTCGTTATTACACTAGTTGGGCAAAAAAAAAGAGAAAAAGTCCTCATTTTAAAAGATAAAAATATCTCATTCCTCATGGCAATGAACGAGTGCACTCCTGTAGAGTTTCGATGGCTAAAGTCATGAAATCAAAGTTGCTATAACAACATCCACCTTATTCCTAGGACTTTATCATACCTAACTTAAGAAAATGACAGGTGAACAACGGTTCTCGCGGTACGCAGAGGTCTCGCCCCAAACTTAAAACTTGGAAAAATGTATGAAGATTACGTTGAAAAATCTATCTAAAATTATTAGTTGTTTTTTTATATAATTTATTGAACAACCTTCGTAATATCATATAATTACACAAAGAATGTGAAAAATGCTAAAAACGTATTAGTGTCGATGACTTGTTCCAACTTCGGATGCCACAAGAAAAGTTAACGGGAGAGATTGCGGAAACCCATTATATGCGATATTAGACTGATTCCAACTGAATAAAGTGAAAGGATCTTTGGGAGAAAGTTTTGAATAAACTAGCGAGTATAAAATAAAAATAAACAATTGTAAGCCGTGTACAAAAAAATGCAAAAAACAAAAAATTGGTTATCTTACAACTTAATTATTAAAAATAATTACTGCAGGAAAATTTCGATAGAAGCATGAACATTACACGAGATTATAACATGTACGCTAACGCAAAGTGAACACCTATAAATAAATGTATAATAACTGCCTTGTTTATACATGTAACCGTAGGTTTTGTGTTTGGAAGACAATTCAGTGCTGAAATGTTGATTTAGCACATCGAAAGTTGCCTGTTACACACGCTGGAACTATTTCGTTTGTTTATGCCGGCTTTTTAAAGAGCACGTTCCAGTTAATTTCGTATTGAGATCTAACATAGTAACCAACCATTTTCAGTGCCGTAAAGGTTCACTTGTTAGTCACGTGTATCGTCGGTCTAACGTTAATAATACCTTATTAATAATTAATGTTGCGACTAATTCAGTCCCATAAAAGTTTTGACAGTACCGCTGAATTAATTTTCAAGGTTACAGAAAATAATTCTATTTCTCTCAATGGGGTCATGTAGCATTGTTTATTGCACAGCAAGTTTACGGGGTGATTCATACAACACAATGAATCAAAGATTTAAGGAAGATTCTTTAAATAAACTTTCGAATAAAAATAGTAAGAAATAACTTTTGCTATTTGGGGCTTACAAAAAATTGATTTAACACGTTTATTCGGGTCAAGAGAATTGTATATACACAGAGTGTCTCATAATTAATGAATTATAGTTAAATAAATATTTAATTATTAATAGTGGTTTCTACTAAGCATTTTGTTATAAAATATTGATGAAAGACTTTCATATATAATATATAATACATTAGTTATGGGACACCACGTACATTGAAAAATATTAAAAGTAAAATTAATTCAAAAATAAATCCTTGTAATTTGAAAATGGATAACTTCGGAATACATTTAAAAGTGTGGTGTGACTGCCAGACATAATCAACTTTTATTTTAGCAACAACTTGATTAATATTGCACTAAAATTAAAAAAAAATGTATGTATATACATTCTTTAGTATTATAAATTTTGGTTGAACAGACTGCATGATTAAAAAAAATAGATTTCTCAATAAAAAGTAAAAAAACTAAAATGAATTAACCAGTATATCCATAGTCAGAAAAAGCAGGAAAACTTAAAATATGCACTCACCCAAAGAGAATCATGGTTCTGAATTTCCAAAAGTAAAAAAGACACCAACAACACTACTACATACACAGAAATAGCTATTTGCAGTGGAAAAAATGCAGCATTCTATCCGCACGGTACCAGATACAATTTAATTTGGACTCGCCTTGAAGTCAATTGTTAGAATGACGGTTGCTCTGGCGAATAATAAAAACGGTTAGGAAGTGATGTCAGGTGTCCGGCACAGCAGGTTGACTATGTCTATCAACAGGTGCAACGGGGTGGTGTGCGGTGCGTGGAGTTAATTTCAGACACGGTTCGCCGAAAATCTTGGAGAGGGAGGAACGTAGTTATACATAACGATTTATTTGTTTTTTTTTGAAAATATATAATAACTAATTTGATTTTCCATTTAGCATAATTTTATGATGAAATGTTTGCTCACGGATTCTTAGTTTCAATAGTTTAGTAAAAGGACAAAGATATTTCATAAGGGTAATGGGCTGTTGCAGATAAATTGGACAAACTTCATATAAAAGTATAGATGTAAATGTTTTATAAGTATTAATATAATAAAGAGTTTTACTATTTGGCAATGAATAACGAATTAATTGATATACAATCGATAACTCGAACTAAGACTTGTCAGGAAAAGGTTCAAAACTCATATCTCAGAAACTACAATTTGAATAGGCGTAAAAGAAATTAAACCTACTAATTTACCAGTTAAATATTTATTTAAGACATTTGATTATTTATCTTGAGACCATTGAACCACAATTTTTATTAAAATCTGAAAGATGAAAATAATTTCCATAACTTCATGAACAGAAATCGACAAATTTAGAGACCACTACAGAATTAATAAATTTTGAGACACCAATTTTTATTGACTTTTAAAATTTGTTCAAGAGAATATAGATTATAAGTTGTCACTGAAATATAGTGATTATCAAAATCCGTCACAGGAGTAACAAATTCCTTTGAAGAATTCCTCCAAAAATTAACTTTTACTTAATTAACAAACTCGAGTTACACATAATTCTCAATCTTAACGATATTTTCCAACAATTTTATATGAATTATCAAAATTTCAACTATTTTCATTTAGATACTAACATATTGGAGAAGGTGGGCGTAACATAAATAAATAATAAAATTGTTATAAACATCAAATACGCTAGAAATGATTACCAAATTACAATATTTTTTGTTATGTCCCTATTTAGGTCAATAATTTATTTGTAGTCAACAATTGTTGTTCAAAAATAATTCACTACCAAGTTCATGCGAATAATTAATCATAATTTGAAAACATTAAAGAATAAATTATTAATAAACATTTTTATGCACGCCCACATTCCTTTACAAAACACAGCAAGTCTACAATTATTAAAATAGAAACATGCCGAATATGTATTTTTCTAGGTGCAATGATCTCGAGATTGTGACATTTCCATGACCAACCTTGTGGACATTTCGTAATACGAAATTACATTTTTATGGATATGTTGGAAAACGTGCATATAAATGGTAATGGTCAACAAATTTTATAGTTGTCAGTTAGTGCTATACAAATGTCGATTAGCAGAAAGGTACCAATTATACTGTGGGAAAATACGTATGTGTTATTCAATATTAATTATAAAATAAAAAAATACTTATATAAATGTAAATGAAAAATAACGTTTCATATCGTGCTAAACAAACCATTAATTTATAAATAGATCATATTAGAGAGCATAACTAATTCAATGCAAGCCCTCGCCTTGGCGTAAATGAATTTATTACGTTATAATTAATTTTATATTGTTGCAATTGTGGAACTGGTTGAGAAAACAATTATAAACACATTTAACATAAATTAAATACCGAGTTATTATTCAAAAAAAGCTTTAACAATTCTTACATCGCTTCGAGCTGTTTAGCAGTTGTATTCTGTAAAGTATTATTGATTTATTTTATAAAATACGGGGTGTCCCATTCTAATAGGTCATGGTTAAATGCTTTAGTTATGACATACAAATATACTGAAACCTGTACCAACGAAGTAATTAAGCAATATAGGCCAGTCACTAAATTGTGATGAATCAACCATTAGGAGATTTCATGAAATGAATTTTATAAAAAATTGGACAAATAAATTCTTCATAAATTAAGTGAGGATAACAGAATAAGGCATTTGACAGTTGCCGATTCTCTCCTTGCACACAATGCACATGAATGAATTACGACAAATAACGCCAAGATTCTTATAACTGTGTGATGGATTGAGTGTGGAATTTCACTTATTGACTACCTACCAAGAGGTCAAACGATCGCAGATTGACCAAGCTCATGAAAAACTTCCTCATGACAACGTAACACTATTTATCGCATTAGATATGTAAATAAATCTTCAAAATACCTCATCCATCACATAGTCTACACATTTCTCCACACGTGACTTTTATTTATTTTTGTTATTGTCCAATTTTAATAAATAATAAACAGTTTAATTCTGAAGAGGAGATTTATTTAATTTATTTGATTTTTCCTTTCATTCCAAGAACCCATAATTTTTTTCGTAGTAAGAGTTTGCTTGTAGAACATTGAATAGAAGTTATTTTTAAAACTATAAATTACTTTTTCCGATACCTAATATTATATTTCATTTCTACGTACCATATTTTAATCAAACAATCTAACATTTTTTTTTCATTTGAGGAGTCAGCAAAATATAAATTTTGCGTTAATTATTTCACGTTAAAATATTCAGCAAAATTTATCGATTAGGTGATAATCACTAAATATTATTATATTTGGTCACTAGTTAACATATCTTTATCTTTACATACACGAACAAACGAATTAACTACGTTTAGGACAATTAGTTTTTATTCATCTAGCGTTACGGCTTTATTACAATAACATTACGGACTCAGTGAAAGACCTCATGAAGTTTTATATTTCATTGCAAACATGTATCCTGTTTCCTCGAGGAAACGTTATATTTAATTTTCTTAACACGCAAAATTGAATATTTATGGAAGAACCTAATACATTAGATAATATTAATTGATTGCATTAAAAATGTACGAAAAGAAATTAATAACATCAGTTCAATTAAGATAGTGATTAAATTTATAAAAATACAATGATGCATCCACATTAATGACCTACAGACCTCTATAGGTAAAGTCTGTCCATGTCTGTCGACCATTAATGATTCTAAAAAATCCAAATATGAATGAGAATTAATTAGTGGCATTGACGCAAATGCCTGATAATTATCCATCCATTGTTATCCAATTACAGCAAACATATTATCCATGATCGTTAAAAAAGGATTATTCCCTGCGATTGGTAATCTATATAGCATGTCAACTGCTTGACGCACACTGTAGCTCACTACCTATTTGCTGTAAGCTTTGCAAAACAATGCATGGCCAAACGAGCAAAAGCTTCAATATATGTACGATCAAAATCAATTGTTATGCACTATTTAAAATCCCTTCATAGCTTCCTTACACACACTTACAGAATGTGTCAGATTATGTTGATACATCTATCAATCCTTTTCGCGGTTCTGATACAGGCAGATGTTCGGATAGATCATTAACTATAATAATCTCCTATTGAGGCACGTGATTTGGGAATGTTACACTCCAGAATAATATTTGTTCTATCGTTAAATAACACAGGATTAATTAATTTGGAACTTATTAAAAATTAAGTTAACAATACACTACGGTGGAAAGGTTATCAATATTTTCGTAGTGTTTTCTAGGATTATTTATCAGTTGATTTATTAAAACCAAGTGTGCGTTCCCTCACAACTATGTGGCTTAATAAATTTAATGTGCAATAAAAAGTCTCAGGAACTAGTATTAAATGTTGAAATCAATCTAAATTCTTCAGGTTTTCAAATGTTTTAAAAATATTCAAGATATTTGATATTGGTATATAATTAATGCGAATGGTACCTTTCAGGAGAATACTTATCAGGATCTAAAGGCCTATTATTTATAGATAATTCTAGAGGACCGACCCAGTATGTATGTCAAAAATGTTGAATATCTGCAATTACTTCAGGAATGACAAATCACCATAAACAATCGCAAATATTTATCTATCATATATTTACTATTCCCACAGTCTCTAATCACTTGTTAAAATTTCAGCGAGACATTCTAATCGTTGCAACCAGTGAGAGTTTGTCGACGTATTTAACATTATGATTTGACAGAATACTCTAAATGTATAAATTAAAATTTTTAAAAACCATAAAAGTAAAAGCAATAAAAAATTGATAATACTTACAAATGTAAGATTTCTAAAATTACTTTAATTAATAGTAAATCAAAGTTCGACACCCATGATTTCGTATAATCTTAACATAACTAAAAAATATTTTTTATGGTTTTAGAAACTATATTAAACTATAAATATTCAAAAAAAATCTGATAATATGAATGAATTTTATAACCCACCTATAAATTCACTAGTTTCCATGAAGTTATGTAAATTTTTTACAAAATTAAAATATTAAAAAATGTATTACCTATTCATCACAGCACCCGTTAAATGACCATAAACATGTAAATTGGAAAAAAAGAATGTTAAGAATTCGTCCTTTAGATATTCGTGAGGCGTAAAAGGTAAAAAACATCTTAAAATTACTGTATGCACTCGAAATAAATAAAATTAAATTCTAGCTTATAAATTATTGGATTGTATTCAAAACTCTACCCAGTGTGTTTCGTTTGTGGTGAATACATATGACCTGTAAATTAATTTAAATTTGTATTTTATAAAAAATTAGTTAAACTTGATAAAAAAAGACAACACAGGAAAATGAGTCAAGCTTAATCGGAAAAAAACATTCTATATGTATTAGAAAAATCTAAAAGTTTGTACTTACATCCATTTATATGAAAGAAGAAGGCAAGCCTCAAATTATAATCAGTAACGGACTTAAAATTGCAAGAGTATGTAAGCAATTTATTTATTTATAACTGTGCCAATGTGATTAGATTTACGTTGCGCTAATTTCATTTGAAAGCCTGGATATTTATCTGTTAACACATATTTGTTTAGAAAAAATAAACTGTAATAGTTTACCAACCGTTTACAGTAAAACGTTCCTTTTAATTTAAATAAAATTAAATTTTGCTAACTAACAAATTAGTTACATATGCCACACAGTCTGGTTTTTAAAACACCAAGGTTACAATCCTAACAGTGTAATAACTAATTACATACCATATAATAATATTCGTTATTTTAATTTTGGAAAATATGAAAATCGATATAAATATTGTATTGACTAAGTAAATAGTAACCATATATTTAATAAATAATTCTTAATAATCAAAAGAAATGTTAAATATTTCAGACAGTTATTCTCGGTTTGTTATTTGGGTCAAAATCTATATAGCAACTCCCATTTTAAGCATAAACATTTAATCAAAGATTGTGTTCTCAAAATAATTTCTCAATTATAATTCTGATAGCAACGTACCCAAAATAAATCTATTAATAACTAAAATTACAAGGAAAGTAAGACGTGGAATATTAAAAGAACGTATAGCTCAAGTTTATACAAGTTATTTATAAAGTAATTAATGTGTAATGTGGCATTAATAGCCTATGTACTATTGTACACTGAATCTATTAAATGACTACCTCAGAAACAATTTTTTGGATTTGACATCTGGTTAATTGCCAGTTAGGCAGTTAGCAAATACTTCAACCATTACTCCATGGTCATCGGTTTAACAGTACATCAGAGCTCTGGGAAACTTCTTTCAACATTAACGTTATATCATCTAACCTGAAGTTGGCTAACGCAATGATAAATCAGCTTTGTCAAACGGACATTGCAATTTAATAAGATGTTAAACGTTAACGCGATGTTATATAGTTGGCAAGTCTTTCTAAAACCCATTCTAAGTCTACTAGTACGTATGTAGATCTGTGGCAAGAACTATTAAATTATATTTCACCTACATTCAGTTCAACATATTTCTTTTAAAATAAATTATTGTGCTTATCATCAAAAAATATTTATAAATTCCTTCTGTTTAATAACATAGAACAACCGAAAATAACTGGTCAATTCCCTAATGTTTTAAATACGATATTGTAAATTTAAAATATTTGTGCGGTGTTCTGCTATTATTGTTGTCAGTAAATTGTACAGATCAAACAATTGTACATATAAATATGAATACAGGCTCAATTCACGTGATAAATTGTTATGTAATCAATGAAAACGGGTACTTCCCCGATTCATCAATGCGGATCGGTTTTATTAACCTTCAAAGAATTCGATTTATTAAATTGCTCACCGAGATAACAATCGCAGATAACAAATTTCGTATTACAATTATTACTTGCTATAAATGAATAAATCAAACAGCCCCATCATAATGTTTATAATTTAGATACGAGATGTATTTCTTTTCCAAATGGATAACAAAATATGCGATTAGTTTTAAATGCGCCACAGACAGTTTGAAAATCAATTGGCAAATAGAAATCGGACGGAGCAACTGGCGACAGAAAAATTTACCATGTTTGGATCAAATTCCGTTTTTTGCACCATCATCGACAGGATTATGGACCTCCTTAATTAATTCTGTTGAGTATTTTTTTAGTATTAAAAATCAAATTAAAAATGAATTATTAAATTAAATAAAAGAATTAAAAATCAAATCAAATTAATAAATTAATAACTGGGAAATTTTTAAAAAAGAGAGTCATTTATTGACCCTGCTTCAGTCTCTAAGCAGGAGGTTTATAAGTACTTTTCTTCTTATTTTGATTCTCTATGAATTTGAGAGATTGCCCACATCTCCCGTAAAAATGAAAAACCTATTTAAATACTCTACTAGCTTTTTGCTTAATATTTATTATGTGACCTCTATTTTTTTATACTTTCAAAGACAAATTTAATTTGACCCAGTAACCCGATATCTGGAGGGAAAATCTAGCATCTTTTTTTCGAAACAATTCTTTATTTATTTTATGGAGATAAAACATAATAAAGCCGTGTAAGATGAGGTATGTGAGGCAGTGCCTCACCTATAAAAATGATTTTATTGATATAACACGTTAATAATAATAAAATAGAATATAACTTAATATTTAAACTAAGGAAACAGTTTTACATTAATTTTCAATAAATATTTAGTGTGCAAGTACTCTAGAGGTACATTTAAATATGCTTCTTTGCGCCAATTCGTTTCAAAAATAAAAATATTTGGTCCCATTCGCATATATGCTTTTCTTATATTTTATTTTGTGTAAATTCATAAAAATTCGGTTGCAAGGTCTTTCTTTTTCACGGGAGATATATTCTAAGACATTAACATAAGCCCTACAAAATTTGGTATGTCTTAATAATGCTAAATTCGACAGAGAACTTATTTATTTCATAAAAATAGTAACCTTGGGTTGTATTTGAGCCATTATTTATTAAAATGAAATAATAAATAAAAAAGTTAGAGGTGTGTTTCCATCTTAAATGGGCCACACTGTATATAAGGAAAAATGTTTATATCACACAGTTTACACAAACTCAGCACCACTTGCTCAGGAAATAGAGGCAGATCACCTAGACTTCCCCAATGTTTGCTCGACTCACTGCAAAACATCCGTGTAAAAACCAAGAAAAAGAGTCTCGATAGGAACAGAACAACGTGTTTCTTCCCCATGAACATGATCAGTTTATATATTGTGTGTGTGTATCGTTATCTGTAAACGCATTCAATTTTATGTAGGTCGGTTTCTCGAAACATGTCGCGGTTACTTCCTAAATCCGGCCTAAATCCACAAAAAAAAGAACTGTGACTAACAAATCCGTGGAACGGACGTTTGCGGTCTGTGTGCTACACACAATTTCATTGTGTTCAGAATTGATGACAAAAAACGCCAATTACAACAAGGCTAAAGAACGAGAGCCCCGTGAACCGACAATTCTGTTTGAAATACATAGGCCGCGTTGGCTATAGAGAGTTCACCAACCTCGAAAGCAAAAGTTTCCCAATTAGAGTGCTGTTGCATCGAAATCGCCGTTCCAAGTGCTGCTTTGTTCTTTGATACGGGGGACTAGGCCGCCGTTACGGACGTTTTGGGCAACATTTGCTCCGTAAATATGAACAAAAAAAAAATGAACCATAAAGACACACAACCCGACCGAGTTGCGGCTGTTTCGCTGTGAATTTTATTTCGTAAATAAACGAGAGAAAGTCTCCAAGTTAATCGTTCTTAATTAATTCGCGCCCGACAAATTGCGCTCGCTCCCATAATATCTATTGTCTAGAGTGCGTGAAGGGGCCGTTGAACCCGCCCAATGAGATATTCGGGTCGGCGTATCACAACAACGATCACCTTAATGTGCGAAAATGTTCGTGCGACATGAACTGTGACCCCCTTAAGACAAGGTTAATAGAATATACCGCATTTCGTACACATGTTGGACGTTATTTGTACTAATTTTATAATAAAATTTATTAAAAGTTTTAAGTTAAAATGTTAAATAAAGTTCTTATCAATACAAATGTTTATACTGTTTCATTTTTACCTGCGATTTCAAGGTTTGTAATAATCAATATTTGCGTTTTACTTGTTTTAAAATTAGCTTAAAAAATTCTGTTAATTAAAGAACTCTCCTTGTCAGTTACTAGTCACAAATATTACAGAGTGCCCCATAATTAATTGGTAATAGTTCATTCTCACATTGTATTTAAAACATATTTTTTGTTAAATGTGTCAAAATTTGCTTTACGAGTTCAAAAGTCTGCTTTTCTCTCTCAGAATCAGGCGAGGCTGTGTTTCACCTATGAAAATGATTTTATTGAAATAATGTTAATATTAAAAACTGATTTTTTATGTTATGTTTAATATTTAAACGAAGGTAGAAGGATAATATCTTGTAAAAATGACAATTAAACAAGAAATAACAATATTTTGCATTAAATTTCACTGAATATTTTGTGAGCAAGTTCTCCAAAGGTAGTTTCATAAGTAAAACTTCAATATTTCTATGTGGTTTCAACATTTGCACATGTCCTTTAAGGTCTGACTATTGTTTCAAAGGTAGGAAGCTGAGGCGTGCCTCTAGCCAATGTGATAACTCCAATTACCGACACGAACGAAGTTCTTGAACTTCGTCAATTTTTCAGTTTCAAAAACTATTTGACTGTGTGTGTGTCTGGTGTATTCAGTTGTGAAAAAGTTTTTACTGCTTCTATTTCTTATTATAATATGGCGTCAACTAGTAATAACACGAAAACATTTAATAATTAATTAATAAAAAGAAATGTCATAGACCTGGTGGTTTTTTAATTAAATAAATGTGTATTTCCAGTTTACACCGTCCAATTCCTAATTTCAACACATTAACAAATACGGTACAAAAAACCAAGGATTTACTTGGTACGACAAATTTGGTTGGCTAACGGGAATTACTGTAATTAATAAATTATTTTGCCGGGCATGTCTTTTATTTTCATATTGACGATATGTGGTACAAAAAGGTTTTTGTGATTTGAAAAATCTATCTTACGGACTAAATTTACCACACATGACAAAAGAACCGATCATTCGAATTGTATGTTATTTATGCGTAAAAATAAAATATTGTTTTTTCTATGTTTAATGTATAATGTGTTCGACGGTTTAAATGGCAATAAATGCTTTGAATGTGAAGAACGTAAAGATCGTCATGAAATCTGTACCAGCGAAGAAATTGAGTAAACTCTCATGCAAAATCTTCGTGCAACAAGTTTGTAAATAAGTCAGTTATTAAACTGCGATTAATCATTAGAAAGAGACTTCTTGCATGAAGAAGTTGGATAAACGAATTCCACGTAAATTAAATGAGGATAACAAAATTATTTTATTGACTGGTCTGGACAATGGATTGAATACATCTTCATGACAACGCCAGGCCACATATTACATTAGGAACTGAAAGGAAACCTCAAAATGTTAAATGGGATGTTATGTTATGTCCATCCAGTCCAGTTATGACTATGACTATTATTAATTTTTGTCATTTTCCAAGTAATAAACGGTTTAATTCTAATTAAAATACCGTTAAAATATAAATTACTTTTTTCCGGTAACTAATTTACTTTTAAGCAAAATTTACTGAACAAATTTGTTTCAAATTAAGAAATAAATCGTTAATCAGTATTTTGTTATAGATAAAATTAACACACCCAACTTTTAAACCATTATTTTTTACAATGTTACGTTTAAAATATTCGATATGGTATTTTAAAAATAGAACATTCTTGTAATAATTTCAATAATTCAACGTATAAAAAAATTACTAGATAACCATTAATTTTCTGACAAACCTTAACGATAGTCACTGGCTTGTCATCCTGAGAAGCCTGAACGACAACGTCTATGCTTGTCATTCTGTCTAGCCTGAATGACACTGTTGGTCAGTAAATTAATGGTCTCTAGCATTTTTTTTTTATTAGACAACCGAATTAATGAAGATATTACCCTTTTAAACAATGTCAAATTGAATATTTTAAACACATAAATCTTGAAAACGGTCACTTGGAGGGAAATTTAGTAATTATACCTATTTTTCATTAATATGATTTAAAAAACAAATAATTTTTGACTGTATTTTTTAATCTACAATGGAATACCGATAAAAATTTAATTTCTTAACGTAAAAAAACGCCTTTCACCAAGTTTTGCTCAGAAATTAATCAGTTGAATCTCATTATTATTGATAATAAATGAATAAGTGAATAAGGCAATTTCGATTAAATAAAATAATTATATTGGTTAGTATCTAACAATAATCAATTAGTTATAGGACAGGATGTATAATAAAACAGGAATAAACAAAACTATTTCGAAATAATAATAATAATAATGCCTCGTTATTATTTATTTACCTTTGAATAAGGCAAGTTGGATCGAATTAATTAAATACAGTATGTATTTAACTATGAAAGGACAGTTTATACAATAAAATAAAACGGTAATAAACTAAAATATTTGTAAAATTGTATTTCACATGAACATATACATACAATATTAAAATACATAAATTGTATTTCTATATAATTTGAATACTTTTCTCCACAAGTATGATTTAAGCGTTAAAATAAACCGCAGTTTCCATGTGACTATTGATGTCATCCCATTGACCAACCACTTTTGCGGATACCGAATAAATTTTGTTACTATCAATCGACATTGACGCTAAAATTTACAATACCGGTTACCGACTGAATATTTCGAAACTTAACGAAATAACGTTTTCTCTTTATGAAAATTAACAAACAGAAAAGGCACGCACTAATACGCTAATTACAGATTTCAATTAAAATAACAAGAATTCCATACCGACTCCAATTTGTAAATGAACACGAGTTTAGGCTTAATTAAAGACAGTATCCCACCTTCGATCAGCTCCGATTTTCGAGTACGATTAAAAAAATAAAATCGGTTTTAGAATACCGCCAGTAATTGACCGTTTAATAAACGACTCAATTAACGTGAGACCAAGATGAAATTTCCGCTGACGATTTAAACAGATTTTCGATGTCGTTAACGTGCGGGGTTCGAAATAATAAATAATGGTCGGACCAAATGAGCTGGCCTGGACGCATTTGTTATTTCCTTGGGAGTATTTACAAACTGACTTATTGTTTATCTTGGTAGATATATTTATTTAATTAGATAATATTTGTACTGTGAGAATTTTAATGGAAATTTTGGTGTTCGGATGTAAGTTTTTGAACTAAATTTCGATCGTTATTTATACCGTACATTGTAAATTCAAATTTTTCATAAATAAATCTTATGTAACATTCATAAATGTCACACATGAAATAGGTAATTTTACGTGTGTTTATTGGTATGTTAGTAGAAGGAAACTGTATGTCGTTAAAATGTCACGCCCCGCGTCAATTACCAAATCATTACTCCATTCACCGCCAATTACCCAATGCGACCTTCGCCGAGAAAAAAGCGATAAACAAAACTTACAGACACGTTTCCATGACTGCTGGTCTTGATGAAGAGTACTGAAGCACGCATAAATCACACCGTATTAAAGAATTCAAAACACCTTCGAAATAACGAAATATCACAACTTAAAAACTGAACTGAAATCACTGTGCACGGCACTCGGATGAAATTGCGCGGATAACGCGCGTATGGTGGTTTCTCTTCGCCGTCGTACCGCGGACCGACAGCGAATGAGACCTGGATCGGATTGTTGCCGTGGTACTGTCACGGCCGACGAATAATGGTCGATAGGGGGGAAGACGGGGTTGGGAATCGCCTCCAAATGGGAATAAGCTGACGGGAACGTTACGATATGTTATTCCCATCGTCGGAAAATGTGAAAATTAATGAGCGATAATTACGGTATCGCTTTGGAAATCAAATATTGTCAAGTATTTAGGATGAGATCGTCGAATTCGTTTAGAGTGTACGACAATTAGTGGGCAAAATTGCTCGAAAATCATTACCAAGTAGTTGTAGTAGTGTATTTTTATTTGAGTATATAAAAGGTACGATGATTCATTTTGTTGACCTTATTTACATATGACTTATCATGTATTGTACCTGTGAAAATGTTATTGTTGGTCCTAAAACATAATCTCTAAACTAACATAGTTCGCCAAATTCGATTACATTTTATCACCAAGCTGTAACGAGTTTTTAAAATATTTCAGTGGTATATTTGCATGACAATAGCGGTTACAAACTGTAATGAATACAAACAATAACCGTTTCTACTAACTACACATTATTCCTGGAAGGAAATAATAATGAAAACATTTTGCTGAATGAATCAACAGATGTTTGAGAAGAGTTTATAGTTGATACTTTATTTTACTTATATTTTATTTATCTCTCTTATAATATTGAATTATTTCTTGATTTTAAAAAATTCTGTTATAGTACTATACAATCCACTTGGTGAAACATTTATTTTCTATGTAACACATTCAATATTCTTTGATTCTTTCAAATGACCGAAAAAATATTATTCAGTGCATTTCAGATCAGTTTATTATTTTAAAACAATTTGTAAAAACGTGGTACTCACATTATTCAGTATCCATGACAAAATCGATAGAAAATAAAGTCAAGGTTTGAAAATCCAATGTTGGATTGTCACACTTGCGGATGATGAATTATTCAGGGTCAAAAAATCCTCGTATAATTTTAAAAGTGTGATATAACAAAAATGTAATAATTAGTAATGTGTGTCAAGTTACACCACCCCGTTTTATTACAATTTACACACAGAGCTAGGCATTTAAGATGGAGACACATCTGTATTTTTATTTATAATTCGAATAAATAAAATAGCTCAAAATATAGACGAAAAAACTATATGTATAGTTGCCACAAAATTTATCTTCAACGATACATGGTTACTAAAACATTTGTTGTAGTCAAGAAGTCAAGTAAAAAAATGATCAATTTTATATAAAAAATAATTCTATCATTAAATTCAACATCCTTAAAATTGACATATATCAAATTTATTTTCAAAAAATAGTGCATACTCATAAGACTGACCTAAGTTTTCACAATCTGCTTGCAGCTAGTTAAAACATAGTGTTAAGATCGGTAGTCTGGGCAAATATTTTCAATTTTCTGTACTTTTATTTTCTTTCTGTTTAATTGGCGAAATAGCACGTTTTGTGCATGTATTTAACATTTATATTGTTTTAATAAATAAATTAATTTTTATTGTGAAGAAATAAATATTCCTCTCTAGAGAAGACGATAATATTAACATGAAACTTGAAGGTCTAAATATTGCAGATATCGCTAAAAACTTATATTTCCGAAAAGTGGTTTACAATGCTTATTAAAAAATATGAAACAACACACTCAATTGAAAATACAATAACGAAATGTTATAACAAAAAAACGACTACTTTTATTGAAAGACAAATTGGAAAAATCAGTCAACGATATCCTTTCTTGTCCTCGAAGTAAATAAAAAATGAATTAAAACAATATAAATGTGTCTGGTAGAACAACCTCCAGAATTTTGTCGAAGTTTACTTTGAAGTGATGAATTCAAGTAACAGAACAAGAAGAATGAAACACAATAGAGGAAAAATTTTGATTTGGAGTTCCTTTCCTTGTTATAGAATCATTACAAAAAATATTAGTAATATAGATCGTTTCTTAGATAGAGACATCATGGGAGATGTAATGGAACTATTTGCCAATAATATTATACCAATTACATTTTTATGCATAATAATGGTACGCATGCATTAGAAATTATTCAAAGTTGATTAAAAGATAAAAATATTGAGATTTTTGATTGGCCAGCGTATGGTCCGGATCTAAATACAATTGAAAACTTGTGGAACGACATGTAATCTTGATTAAAACACCAAAAAGCATCAAATTTAAATAAATTGTGGTTATCAATCGGAGACTTGTGAAATTCAATTTCAAACGACCATTGCCGATATTTTATTGAATCTCTGCCTCGCCGTTTACAGGTGGTTGGTTATAACTAACAAAGGGTATAAACAAAATATTAACAATTGTGTTTAATGTTATGTATAAATTATTTAATATTTTTCAAAAGTGTGCTTTTCTGTGACCAGCCACATTTTGCATTTATTTTGTTTAAAGTTTAATTCAAGTAGAAATTAGGTACAAAATGAATAATGCGAGGAAGAATATAGTGTAATTATTTTAAACAAAATATAAAATATTTTGATTGCTTTTAATTATAGGTGTTAGTTTTCTAATGAACTTTAAGATAGTAATTAGTGTTACTTCTCTGGTCAGCTATAATAGATGCTGACTTTGAAACTTCTCAGAAACAATAAGTTTTCCATGGGGAGACTATTCACTACACCACACAATGAGTACGAATTGACAGCATCTGCATGTTTGACTTTGTTTATACGTACATTATCCTCTGATTCTTAAGATTCTTCTACATTTTCAATGTTACTCTCTAATTCTATCTAACTCCTCACTTAAATCAATGACCAACTCTTTTTTCTAAATCCCTTGAAGCAATTCAAGTCCGATTTTATGTTTTTTTTTTTTTAAATCTTCGATTATTGAACTAAATTCTTTTGAAGTTCTCAGAGTGGAATACGTTCATCATTTGTATCTTCCGGCTTCCTAATTTTGGGCCATAATTATGTCCAACATTTTATCTTGTAGATACTAGTTTTAATATATATTATTTTCTCACCCGAATAACTGGGGTAAAATCTGTTATTAGATAGATTATTAAAGATTACTGGAGGATTTGAATTAGCATGTGCCAGAACTACTGAAGTTATACTGTATCTTTAAATGTGTAAAATTAAGAGGTAAATACAGTTTTACAGAAAAAATTAAACTATTTCGTTTTGTTGGCAACAGCAATAAAACTAAACAATGGTGGGAACAACTGTGGCAACTCGTTAGGAGAGGGATTAGTTCAACTGGTTTCTACCACAGACTTATTTATATGTAATATTTTTAATAAAATTTAATATATAACCAATTTGAAGGAAACGCAATGCAATGAGGATTTTTTTCATAATAAGATCCTTGTATTATTTTTTACTAATAATGTGTCATAATAAATTTCTATCGAGTGATAATGAAAAGTAGACAGTGATAATTTCTATCTTTTTAGTTATTTTATTCATTAAACTTGAGTTACAAATAAAAAAGTTCCGGGAATGGTCCGATTCCAAATGGTCCATCTGAATTTTCGAAGAACCAAAATATGAAAACAATGTCAAAAACTAGATATAAAGTAACCTTGATCAACGTGAGATACGGCACGTCTCCCCATATTTCCACATAATGTAAAAAAACCCATCTGTGGAACACGGAAGCTGATTTTCTCAACATTGTGTGCGTATTATGGGTCGTGTCAAGCCGGGTGAAAAACACGTCCCGTAATAACTGTACCGAGGCGAAATAATGGCTGGCACGTATGTTATCAACCATAAGGCGATATTGGCATGAGAAAAGTGCACATTCCTACAATGCTCTAGGAGTATCATTTTCTACCTCGGACCTCGCATCACCATTTCGTCATAGATACGCGTTCCATACTGTTTCATAACCCGGTGAGTTTCCACAATGTAAAACTGTTTGAAAAAGGATGAATTTCACAAAATTTTCCGTCACGTGTAAATTGCACGAACATGTTAAGTTAAAATTAAAATTTTATCTCGTGCATGTGCACTGTTTCAATATTGATTTACAATGTAATCGTATTTTAAGCGGACCAAAATATCTGTTCGTGTGGATGCAATTATGTTTTTATTGCACTGTTTCATTTTCGATAAGGTTCTTGAAAACAAGAAAATCTATGTAAATGAAAGAAGGAACATTTCAGTAGATAAATTTGACCACATCCGGTCGTTCCGAGAATTTTGCCCGCAATTACGGACAAATATTTGTTCACATTTAATGTGAAACGCTAAAATATTGCTAGTTTCGCAAGTACAATGTAAACGTTCCCAGATGATAAATTAAACATTACCAAGAAATTATTTAAGACCGATCCTTCATTGATTTATAAAATCCATTTCACATATGTAACTGTGTTGACAACGTTGATTGATGGTCGCTTATCACACGAACGGAATAATTAAATTTACATAAACTTCTTGGGCGTTAATTGCGTGTCTGATTTATCACCAATTAATAACTTAATTCCTTACGCTTACATTGTTGCAACGGGCAGTTCATATCAAGATAGGTGCAAGTACCAGTTTTAAATCTCTTCTGAAATAGTATAGAGAATGTAGTTTATCACACGGTCGGACTTTTCAACGGTACAAATATTGTATTTCAATTTAATTAAACGATTTTCAGAGATACATATTTGTTTTGTTTGAGTATTAATTACTCACAATTAGTCTGGAATTATATATATTTTTTCGACACTGACATTCCATATACCTTAAAACCATTAAGGCAATTTCTTTTAATTCTATATAGGAATGGTATAAAATATATCATCATTTATATTTCCGGTGATATCAGAGATATCAAAGAAAATTGATATTTAGAGGGGATTAGAAAGTGTAATTAACTATTTCTTTTATCAAACAGTAAATATTATCTATAGCATTTCTTCAGCAACTCATTTGAGAAAGATTAATCTTTAAATATGAAGATATCCTTATTGTAGGAGGTACAGTGGTGACCAGAGAAATAACATAAAAGTACAACACACACCAAACATTTTTTTAGATATTTCATAAAATGATTTAATTTAAATTTTGTCCACCCAGTATAAAAAATATATTTCAATATTCTTTACGTTTTTTTTTGTTCAGTTTATTCATCTATCTTAAAAATGTCGGAAATATTAGTCTAAACACACATATTAGAATCATTTGACTAAAGAAATAACACTTTCAAATATGTTTTTCTTTTGAATTTAATCTTGGTTAGATTTATATTCTTTTATGACTAGGGATGACGGAAATAATAATTAAGATGGAACATCAAGGTCTACATATTGCTGACATTCTTTAAAAGCTTAAGGTACTCCCATTATTTACAATGTTATTAATAGTTATAAAACAACACACTCATTTAAAAAATAATAAGAAGACGTCATAGCAAGAAAACAACTCCTTTTGTGTATAGACAAATTGGGAGAATCAGTAAACAAAATCCTTTCTTGTCTTCTAGGCAAATAAGAAATGAATAAATTAAGTCACACAATATCAGTGTATCTAGCAGAACAATTAACTGAATGAGCAAAACTTACAAGGATGTATTTCAGTAAACCATTGGTATCAAAAAAGAATATTCGAACAAGATTAAAGTTTGCACAAAAATATATTAATTAATTTTCAAAATCCTGACCAAGAGTTACAAATAAAATAAAATCAGATGATAAACAATACGTTTCCAGTCTTCTAAATAAAATTTTGAAGCCTATATACAATAGAAAAACTTTAAAATATGGTGGATAAAATATTATGGTTTGGGGTTCTTTTTCTTGGCATAGTATTGAACAGAAAATTATATATAAAATGGACTGTTTCATAGAGACATCATGGGAGATGTAATGGTACCATTTGTCAATGACAATTTACCAGTTACATAGATTTTTATATATTTCTGTTTAATATTTATTATAATATAATATTGTATATATTTAATATGAACTTTGAAACAGAAGAATAAATATTCTCAAATATTTGTAAAAAAGTAGTAACTCAAATACATCATCTACTGGGAACATACTGTATATATACATACATAAAAGAAGCAACAATTCATAGAAGAAAATAAGAAAATAAAGAGATATAAAACTCTCCTAAATTGCTATTCCAAGGATCAAAATTTATTTATTATCCTACTCATTGGTGTGTGGACTTTGAGAGTACAATTGTGGTAATCCCGAGGTTGTTTAATTCGACAAGTTCAGTATTCCGGTACTATGGTATAGCACGTTTTATTAAGTTTTATGTCTATGTACATACAAATGTCCATATAAATAATATTTACATAATTATATAAAATAGATTATATAAGTATGTATATATATTATTTCTTTTGCCTGCTCTTGATAATTCAAAAATTTTGATAATCCGGCGCTTGTCCGGTCCCATAGGTGTCGAATTATCAAGAATACATTCCATATACATAATATAAAAAATATAGTTTAATAAATTCAGTTTCTTCTCTTAATTGTAAGTCGAAAATTATGCAACCCAGATTACACCAAATTCAAAAGTTCAATAATTTAGTACTACTAACTTCGTAAGAGAAAATTATTGAAGTCATAACTTTTCAGAGTTAATAGCATGAAATAATGCATAAATAATCTACAAATATAACACGGTTAATGTTAATATACTGTGTTAACTATTACTTCTACTAAATCACACTCAAAAATACCAAAGCAATATTAAAATATTTATAAATCTTACCAGAACGTTTCCAGTTTGCATGATTCTGACGTCTGGTTCGCTTTGTGCAATATTCCTCCTAGCATTCTCCTGTCCATTCCAGCTACACAGTTCTTGCAAACTTCCATAACTATACTTTTCCACAGAGTCCAAATTATTTAGTTCTTCACAACTATAATTAGGTTTTGACATACCATACACTTTGGGACTGAGTTTGTAATTTATATTTTCATTGTACTTATCCAAACCATCAACACTGCTCATTTTCAACTGTCTTTTGGCCTTCTCAAAAAATTTTGCTGTTGGGGCTTTGAAAACGTTTATTAAATTACTAAACTCCAAACTTTTTGAGCTGTGCATAGAAATGTTGTCAATGGAACTCTTAAAATCCAGCTCTGAATGTAATGACACACTTTCGTAAGATTTTTTGCTAGGACTGTTATCAACATCAACTGAGCGTTCATTGTAAATAACACCTGTGTCAACATCAGCAGTTCGGGTATTGTCATCAGAGCTGACAATGCTTATAGGAGACATACATCTGGCTTTTTTAATATCAGGGTCAGGCATTGCTCTGCAAGTCAACCTGTTTATGTCTGTGTTGTATTGCAAGTCATCATCATTGTTTTGTTTCACTAAATAATCAGTTTTGATGAAACTGTCTGACTTCTCTATGAAGTTCTTAATATTTATACCAGTGTTCACTCCTTCACATGCACGGATATTATTTATGTTATTTAACTGTTTTAAATCGTTGTTTTTTCCATTACTTGTACCAGCCTTGGATAAATTATTTGGATGTTCTAATACAAGATTATTATGGCACCTTATGTTGTTTAGTTCATAATTCTGGCAGGGACCATTGTTTAAAGGTAAATCTAAATCTTCCAAGACCATGTTGGAAGCGTCAATTCCTACCGGACGATTGTTGTTATTCATTACTGGTAAAGCTCTGTGCATTGGAAACTCCACAACCAAAATTCGATCACTTATGTTGCCACAGTCATCTCTAAAACCAATGCCAGAGTCAGAGTTGCTGCTCGCACTTGGTTGTGGTGAGTTCGCTACAAGGGGGCCCAAATTCAAGTCTTCAGGTTTATTAGAGTTTCTTATGTAATCATTATTTTGTAACTTGTACATATTCTGTACCAGGCTGACAATGTACAAAGCATTTCTTGGAAACTCAAGACAATAACCAGTAATTAGATCAGTGGTGCAGTGTATGTTAAAATTTTCAGCCTTTTTCACATGAACACTGTGATCAACAATTTTAGGGTCTGTTACAAAGACGTGACAACTATTTGAAACTTCTATTTCATTGTCCATGTTGTTAACTTTCTTCTCATCATGCTGCCACAGGTTGACTTCACCATATCTGTTTTGCAGATTGTCATTGTTCCTTGTATCACAAACAGCACTTGTCACCAAACCAAAATAACGCGATTCCTTGTCTGTTGCAGAGCCAACATACACAACTCTATTTGTAGGATAAATGGCTAGAATATGATTTGAAGCATTCTTTAAAGTTAAACAAGTTGGTAAAATTGTCATTAACACTGCTGTGGGCGTTCTTTTTTCTTGCCTAAGTTTACGTATACAACTGCACACTGTCTGCAGTCTAGAGTTTGGAAGTAATTGTTTGGGCATTTCTATTGTGCCCAAATATCCTACCAGAGCTTTATACTCAATTGGGCCAGCTTCATCTTCCATAGGCAATGGATTGGATACATTTATATTGTCATTGGATGTGCTTTCCTCATAGACATTAGAACTGGCTTCCTTGGGTAAACACTCCCTTATTTTACTCACATTGTTTGATTCCGCTGCCTTTCTAGTTTCAGATTTGTATAATCTGTGTGCTCGAGGTTTGTGCATGTATTTGGGCTTTCTGCTATTCACTAAGCGTCCGCAGTCCAATTCTTCGTCACTGCTATCGGAATAATAGTTTTCGGCTATTGTCATTTTAATGGGACCAACACAATTTCCAATTAGGTTGACAACAGCGTCGTGAGCCATTTTAGACACAGACACACCATTTACAGAGATGAGAAAGTCCCCTGCCCGAAGTCCGGCCTGATCCGCTGGCGAATTGTTTACGATGCACGAAAGTATACAGGGTTGTTGTCCAGAAATCGTAAATCCGAATCCATTAGGGCCCCGCATCACTTCAACAGTCCTAATCCCGTAATTGGGACGCTTTTTTCTACGTCTGTTAGGATTCATCGCAACGATTTAGGTTAACACAAATAGATAAAGCGTAAACACAAACACCACGCTCATCCGGTTTTAGGGCGCATATTCCACTGGGACATACGCACACACGTCATTCGAGGTTGTTGATTTCTACGATTTTTTTTTATATGGCCGTTTGGAATTTGGCCGTTTGGACCTCTGGCGGAAAATAGCTGAAACTGCATCGCAATTCATGTTCTTCCCACTAGCGGATAAATGCGTCCTACATTCCACAAACTGGTTCTATTTACTTTTACAATTGTGAATTTCATGTGTGCAATATATGGGGACAGCTGATTGGGACATTTAAAGGAGAGTTCAATTCTAATATTCAATCAATAATTAGTTAGCCGTATAGTCTATGGTTGGTCATGTGATCATAAAACACACGCGGCATATTAATATTTACAATTTACAGACCATCTTTGGCTCATGTTGTGGGCTTGGGGTCCACATTACAAATACCTGGTATGCCCATAATTTTCGACTTTTAAATGATTTCTTTTTGATTGGTATTTATACATTTTAACATAAAGAAACTAATTAAATTATGGTAATTAGGTAGTTAGTTTTCTTCTCTTTCTTTCAAAATGTGTAAAAATTAGAGAATTATATTAATTATTTTATTTTTAATAAATGAATCAAATTATTTTATGCTTTAGGTTTATGTAAGTGAATTAGTAATCGTAGTATTAAATGTACATAACTTTCATCATAATGGTTTTTTCAGATTACAGTCGCCGCATATCTTTAATTATTTAAATAATACAATAATTGTCATAGAAAGTTTGTGTTTTCACAAACACGGTGTTAAGTCATGCAGAAGCTTTTTATTGTCAAAAAAATGTGATTGAAAATATCAATATGTACTTTAGTTCTGTTACTTTATTATTAATTCACAAACACTTATTACACCGGTTTACAAATTTCATTTTTTTTTTTCAATCAATTTTTGAAAATTTTTTTTATTTTTATAATTGTTTATGGTAAATCGGATGAGCCGAACACAATAATATTATTTATGGTTATAATTATTATTATTATTATTAATTTGGCCCATTCGTCTACAAATACTAAATTTATCTTTTTCGATTTAGATTAGAAAGGTGATGGTCAATATTATAGCAACTCTTTAAAATGTTAAATATTTTAGCCACAACTCTTTTACTTAATATGAACTGTTAAAATACTATTAATTAACTATTGTTATTTTATACAGTTGTATAAAAACCACTATATTCTTATTCTATAAAATGTTTCATATATTTTTTTGAATTAAACAGGACATAAATACAACAACTTTAATTTTGAAAGAGATATTTAGTGATTAAGACTGTGTTTTTTAATTTAACATTAAAATTTTGTGTAATAACCTTTTTGTTTTATAATTTTGGGGTCTCTCCGCGGCATGGACTCGACCTTTTTCTTAATATACAACAAATCTATACATCTTCAAGCTTCATAAATTGCCGTGATTTAAATTTGTAAAATATTTATATCGAATTTGGTTATAAACGTGTTCGCCTATGTTTTGTATAGGTTTGATGTCTAGAAATTGGGAAGCGCAACACAAAACATCGATAATTTGGTCTTTTAACCAATCCATTACAATTTTGAATTTGTGTTAGAGATCATTTTCATGTTGAAACACATTTAATAACAATATCACTTCTTTAATATATGGAAGCAAATTGTTGTTTAACATATCTCTATGCATAAATCAATCCAAGGCGACCTACGCCAGAAGAATTGAAACATCTCCTTAGTAATATTGAACAGTCACGATGTTTCGCTGTGGGTATAACAAACTTTTTATGTAGTTTTGTCCCTGAAGGATGTTTAACATAAGCAGAACCATTTTTTTATAAATTAATTTTAGACTCGACACTAAAAACTAGTCAACCCCAGTGTTCTGTAGTCTCCTGAAGGCAAATTCATTCATTGCAATATTGAAGTATACAATTTTAGTTTCAGTGTTTAAATAAGACAATTCCTTTTCTCTTCGGTGATTCGGTTTTTTTCTCAGAAAATTTACAACACATGATTGAAATAGAAGGTAATTACCAAAACTTCTAGGACGAACAAATGATAGTGGACTAACTATCTGTCTATCTCTATCAGATTGATAGAAAACTCAAACATCAAATCGCTGCTCTTTACACATATCAATTGGATGAAATATTTAGAAATATCATATTTTCATTTTTATGTGAAAGTGGTCTACCAGTGGCTTGAAATACAAATTACAGTCAAAAATATAAAATTTTTGATACTGAAATTAGTTGTTGTTGAAAAAAATTACTTAAATGACGAAATTTTTGAAAATGGTCAAAAATGAAATTTAAATTTTCTGGTTTCGAACTGGAATATTTCTTTAAATTGCAATCTCGCAACATCGTTTTTCCAGGAATTCAAAATCCATGTTGACCTGGCTCTGGGACCATGTGTTTCCAACTGCACATGGGGTAGTACCGAAAAGATGCTTTATTCTGATATTCTAATGTAATACAGTTATTTTACTTCCGGTTAAAACGAATTAGGTACCGTTGGATGAATGATTTATTCACTTTTCTAACGAAATATTTATGTCGATCGGGTTTGCCATTTACCCTGGAAAATGATGGATGCAGTGGTAACAATATACATTTAATCTTTGTTAGTGTTATGGAAGTATTCAAGTAAATTCATTTTCAAAAGTGAGGGATTGGACTTTTGTTTTACAATTTAGTATTTAGAAGTAAGAAGTTCCCACGAAAAATTAAAAGAGTACAAGTTATAGAGTAAAATTTCCATAAATTTAAGATAAATGAGTAATTTTTATTATTTAATCATGAAACTCGATGACACCTCTTCTGCATGCCTTCTTCTAGTCTGATCGTTTATCACTCCTTGATCTCTCTGAAGTAGGACCAGTTTGATAAAATCGAGTACACAAGCGAGAAATAATACTTTGTGTAACATTAACAGTCTACTTGCGATTTTGATCTAATTGATCCCAGATTCCAATATAATATAATTGCTTTACAACTCTCCTATGGACAAATTTAAGCAAATAATGACTAAATTCATGACCTAATTATATATAATATTGAAAGACTAATTAAGAATACGGGGACCCAGTATACCATTTAATCTCTTTCTTAAAAGTAATTTAACTTCGTCAGAGATTCCTAATTTCAATACTTTAACAAATACGGAAAAAAATCCGCGGATTTACTGATACGGTAAATTTGATTGGGTAACGGGAATTACAGTAATTAATAAATTATTTTGTTGACTATGTCTTTTATTTTAAAAGGGCAGAGAAGATGTTTAGTATAAAAGGGATTTTTGTGATTTGAAAAATCTATCTTGCAGACTAAATTTACGTAACAAAAGCACTGATCATTTGAATTGTACGTTGTTAATTATGCGTAAATAAAAATAGAATATTGCTACTGGATAGTACAAAATATATTATTATATTAATAATAATATTTACGTACATGAAGAAAAAATTACTGAATTTAAATTGTAATATTTAAACGCTACTGGAATATTTTAAAAATTCATAATCACAAAAGTATATTTTATGTTTATTATATGTTTAATAATTTTTCATATAAAGACGTGGGAGTATTCAGTGTACTGTGTAGTACAAACGTGTTCTAAATTTTGTTAAATTTTCTAGACTTGTTTTCTCCCTGTATATAAGGTATTTTTTATTTAACACCTTTTATAGGTTATATTGAAACAAATCCCACTACAAATTCAAATCCACCCTAGTGGAGACTCATTTTAATTCCTAAAATTAAAGTAATGTCCCTAACCTTTGAACATGAGTTTATTTGTTAATGCAACACAAGTAGTGACCTCACATGGACTAGTTCAAACTAAAACGTAAAATAGATAACGGTAAAATACATCAATAGTTTCAAGTTCTATCATAAGATGTAGAAGCGACATGTTTTTGTTTTTATGAAATTTTACGTCTTGCTAGGTTACGTTTATTGTACAACAAACGTAACTAAGCAACTTCAAACAATAATTTATTTTTATATTGCAACTAATTGCCACTTGTAGTTAAGGTCGTGTTCGGGTTAGTTTACCGTTCTATATTTGAAATATGAACTCACCGCAGGAAGAAAGAGGTAATTTTATATAAAATTTAATATTGTTCTAAATTAATTAAGAAACGTCCCTTTATTTATCTATATTCAGGTCTGGTACGTTCCAAAGACCTTATTTTGGAAGTTGTCGAGATATTGTCTGAACAAGAAGATCTTGAAGCAACTATAATTGGATGTGGTAAAGCATCTTTAATGACAGGCATATTTGCCTTTATTGGTGGTTTACTAGGTGGTCCATTTGGAATTTTTGTGGGTAATTTTTTTATTAAAATTATATTTACATACATTGTAATAATTCATATTATATTTAAGGTGGCTCTGCAGGAGCTGCTTCAGCAGCTCTATATTCCAGAGGAAATGTTAGGTCTGTAGTTAGTATCATCAGGGAAGATTTAAATGCAGAACAAAAAAATCGTTTGGCAAATGCTGTAGGAAATATTATAAATTCAATTACTGCTGAAGATGCTGTAACCATTGTGATGTTGTTAGCTGGACAGGACAAAGTTAAGGCAATGGTTCTTGAAGAAATAGGGAATTTCCTTAAAAGGGAAATGAATATGGGCTTAGCTAATTTATAGTAGGTACCAGAATAATGTAATAAATGTGATACTTTTAGTTATGGACTGTTAAAAATTTTTCTATCAATAATAAATTATTTTCAAGACAATTATGTATATTTTTATTAATAGCAATAATAACAATATTAAACAATTTTTACAATACTAGCCTGGTCCATTTTTCACTAACTGCCCACAACCATTTAGCAGTATTATCATCTTGACCTGCTGTAGAAACTTCCTCTTGTTCATATTTTCTAAAAATTATCAATTATAAAGCTGATTCTATTTGCATACATTATTTATCAACTTACACAAAATATTTGCCTGTTATCTTTTCAACATCTGGACTGATGGCAAGATAAACAGGAGTTTGTGCTGCCTGATTTGGACCCTTTACAAAAGGCCATACAAAAGGTTTAATAAAAATTTTTGCCATCCAACTGTTAAAAAAACTCATATGTCTAACTATTTCTGTGTCCACAATCCCTGGGTGAACTGCATTAACAGTTACTCCTAGAAAATAATTGTATTAGCATAAATAATTTCTTTTGTTACAATGTTTAAATGTACCAGAATTTTCTAATCTTTTTGCTAGCTCTCTTGTAAATAGAACATTAGCTAGTTTGCTTTGAGCATAAGCCTTTGCAGGATCATAACTTTTATCACTGTTCAAATCTTCTTTATTAATTACACCTTTCTTGTGTGCTATACTTGAAATGTTAATTATTCTACTTGGAGTTGATTTCTAAAAAATATATGTTCAATTAATTATATTATTACAGTTAAATAATAATTTAATACTTTGAGCATATCCAGTAATAAGTTGGTTAAAAGAAAGTGCCCCATATGATTTACACCAAGTTGCATTTCTATGCCCTCCTTAGTTTTAGAATTTGGGGTTCTCATAACACCTGCATTGTTGATCAAAACATCCAATCGATCTTGCTCCTTTTTAAAGGTGTTTACAAATTCCCTTATTGACTCAAATGATGCTAAATCACATTTTCTACAGTATACATATTTGTTTTTAGTTTCCAATACAATTTCTTTGCGTGCCTAAAAAACTATGTCTAAATTATTATAAGATTAAATATTTCAGTGTTATTCTCATACATCTTCACATCTTTTTAAATCTCGACAGGCCATATAAACTTTAGCATTTCGTTTAGCCAACTCTCTGACCGTTTCCTTGCCAATGCCGGTATTCGCCCCCGTGACAATTATAACCTTTCCATCGGCCAGTACGTCTGGTCTGTAACGGGGTTCACCCATGAGTTCCCTGGAATATTATTCAACTTAATAACAGCATACATATATACTTATAAAATTTTACTTTACAAGACAAGCAGTACCAAATGTAGCTACCATGCCGCAACCAATGATTACGGGTTTAGGTATATTTTTAAACATTTTTGTAACTCAATTGTTATTAATATAAATGCGGAGGAACATAACCTATAGGTTCATAACCTATAACTAATCAGATGTGAATTTCATTCATATTACCATTGAGTAGCCTATGTTGCCAAGTTTCATTAAATTATTAACACTAGAAAAATTCATATGGGTTAAAGCCAGTGTTTTATTTCATAAATAATACATCTATAGTTTAAAAACTTGCCTTATTCAAATATTAATAATGACTTGGATGAAAATGATTAAATTTAAAATTTTTTGATTTTGATTTTATTAAATATTGAATGATAGTTTTCAACCGTTCTTGATTTAGCTTTTTTACCACTATAGTAATCATTTTATTAAATTTAATAAGTTGAAATGAGTTTAAAGTTAATTAAGTTTATAGAAGACAATTATTCTAATTAAAAATGTTCTTAATTTAAAAAGAATAATTATACAAACGAATATGGAAATGTAAAACTATATGTATGTTACATGTTTATTATCAATACAAAAATAAAAAGCCTCTTAAAATATCTTTTATTGAAATATATATATATATATATATATATATATATATATATATATATATATATATAACTTTGGAAATATACAAATTAAAATTTCAAATTCGAGAATACCTTAGGAATATTCCCACTTGGCAAATATTTAAAGGGAACTTTCCAGCGGCACATGACTGATCTCAATTAGTGAACTTGATTATCTGATTTCATTTTATTACCAATTTTTAACATTGTGAACTTTTTAGAATAATTTTAATTTAAATACACATAATTATATCAAAATTTCTAAATTATAAAAATAAATTTATTTTATTGGAAAACAATAAATATTTCAACGTTATATGTTTCGTCCATCATTAAAATTAATTAAAAGTCTAATACTATTGTGCACTTCTTTGACATCCTTGGTTGTCAGTGGAAAATATTTATAAAATATTATCATAAATACTATGTATGTTGAAATATTGTAATATCTAATAAGTTATAAATAATAAATTAACATAAACAAATCTCACAATTGTCAAATATTTCCCAATTTTTACAATTTATTTAGCCACTGTGTTACAATAAAAATTGACATTTACATGCTATTATTTGTATGTTTATTTAAAAATCTTACAGTTTCGACCATGGAACAACAGATACAGATACACACAATATGGATAACAAAGTTATTATTATTGTAATTAACCAAATAAATATTGAACAAATTCTTGGAAAAAAAAAATACATTTAATATATTGTATTAAGTAACGGAAAGTTTTTATTTTTATTTTTTAATTAATTTTTTTCTAAATTGTATTTTAAATATTTTTTGTGTTAAAATTGTTGTGTTTTATTTAGTGAAAAATTTACTATATGATCTGAATTTGTCTAAGATTCTTTAGGTGAAGAAGTTGTACGATTCTGGTTTCGTCGTTTTAATAGTGCTGAATGCTTTGAAACTTGTACCCATGAATATATTAATTCATGCAAATTTCTGATTCATCCATGTCTGAAACTGTGATGACTGAACCATTGGAAAGAGGTTTTAAGCAACGAATTTCATCAAAAAGTTGGACAACATCAATGCAACTACCTACTGTTCGCAGGTTGGCCAAGTTCATGGAAACTTACTAAAATATGGGTTTTATTTGATAATAGACTAAGTATTCTGCTTCTCCATGACAACACAACACCATATTTTTCTATATAATTATTATTAATATTTTCATTATTCATTTTTTTTTATGGTAAAACAGTTTGTCTGAAAAGAAGGTCAAAATTGTGACTGATTTTTTCTTCACTTCCAAGAATCAACACTTTTTCGTCGTGGTATAAATTTGTTTGTATAACGTTGGCAAAAATTGTTATGTTATGTTACCAATCTCCGATTGGTATCTGTTGAAAATGATATTTATAAATATAATTTTTTAATAATATGTTTGAGGCAACATGGAACAAATTCGAAAATGAACCCTAATGGTTTGTGACAAATTATTAAAATAAATAATTTTATTTGTTATTTGTTTGTTCAATTTTAAACGATTGTTGAATTTCCTGTAAAGTTTTTCCTGAGGTTTCAGGAATCAGACGAAATGACAAAATAAACAAGACCGCGCAAGTACATGCAAAAAACATAAACGAAGCATACATTCCAAAGTAAAATTGTAATTCGTTAAATAATTCGTTATTTAAAGCACCACCGACTCCAAAAACAAATGTGCAAAGACACAATCCTTTCGTTTTTACATTTGCCGAAAACAATTCTTCCAACATCAAAATGCTAACTGTGCCAATTCCAATTGTATGAATTATGTAAAACATTATCATCACACACAATGGAATCCAGTGGCAGTTTTTCGTGATATTTGGACTATATTGTTCACACCAAAAGTATAATCCTTCTATAAGCAGCAGAATCGTGCACGAGAAGGCCGAGTATTTAAACGACCGTTTCCTGCCAATTTTGTCTGCTGTGAATCCTGTAAAAATACACACTACAGATATTATTGCTTGAATGATTATGGATGATGTTTCAGCTGATATTTCTCCTCCAGTTTTGTTGAAGATCTGTTGACTGTATCCAACGAAGGCAGTGAATCCACTGAAAGGTATAGCGAGTTGAACAAATATACACGAAATGAGAGCATCGCGGTTACTTTTGATTTTGAAAAGATCTGACCATGTGCCAGTATCTGATATTCGTTTTTCTACGTCGGATTTTATTGATTGGAAGGTGTCTTCGACATTATCCTCTTGATAAAGCCACTTGAGTGTTTTCTTTGCTTTAGATTCATCTCTTTTTATGATGTAATAGTAAGGAGTATCTGGTATCAGTGGCAATAACATAACCAATATTAAACAAAACATGAGACAAATGTAACCTGTTTGTTGTATTGAGCAATAGCTTCCTATAATATTAATCAACAATATTCCGAAGTTAATGGAGAAACATAATGCATTACCCCACGTACCCCTAATAGTTGGGGATGAAATTTCACCAACGTACATGGGTAAAGAAATGAACAAAAACTCGGTAACTCCAATGAAAAGTCTTGCAAGATAAAACAAGTACACTGATCTTGCAAAAATTATGATGATCCAATGCACTATACATGGTATAACCATGAGCATGATCGTCAGTTTCCTACCAATTATGTCGTTTAAATAAGAAAACGGCAGGACACTGACAGCCATTGCTAAATACGGGATGATCGTGAAATATGCGGCTTCCTTTTCGGTGATGTCATAATTTTCTTTATCCTGAGTTATCTTGGGGATTGAAGGTGATGTCCAGGCGAAAGCCAGTCCGTAAACTATACCCGAAAAACATGCTGAAATATAATATTTCATTTAGTGTTACATCGCGTTTGTAAGATTTTTAGTTTGTAATATATTGTATTGTTCGATTTAATGAAATACTTTACGTTAGAGTATGAATCCAATGTGAAGTTTTAGAAGCGGTATCAGTAATAAAGAACATTATGAAAGAAATACTTCTTTTATTCCATCATGAAAATAATGAAATTGTACATATTTTATACAATGGTGTATGTGTACCGCATATTATTCCAAGTTTTGCACATAACTACACTGCATTTTACTGTGTAATGCATTATTGAAACAGAAACTAGCCGTTTATATTCATCATTATTCGCAAAGCATTTGTCCCATAACAATTTTGATGTCGAAAAAAAAATCATGTCCATTTCTAAAACTCGGAATACAATTCAAAAAGAGAGCATTCGAATATATGAAACTTTTAAATATTTAGATATATCACTATATTGTATACACAAGTTAAATAAACTGTAAATTATACATTACCTTTGACAGGACTTACATAATTGTAATCTTAATAAAAATAAAATCAAAGTAAAACTTAAGAATTATATTAAGAAACGTCGTAAATCATTTTTAGTAAGGATTCATAACAATACGACATTTTTTTCTGGACTTCAATTATAAGTAATGTTAATATTTTTTAGATACGAGGGCAGTTTCTCTGACGTAACAAAAAAAAAAAAAAAAAATAATAAAATCTTTATTTGATTGATTCCAACGACTTTCAATACAATGCTTCAATAGCTTCTATACGTTATTTATAGTGATAAACTTCACCTGCACCTCCTTTTTGTTGACAATTCCTTTACCACCGAGTTTTTTCAAATTTAAAAATAAAATATTTTCTGACGGGGCTAAATCTGGCGAATAGAGTGCATGAGAAAACAATTTGAACTTTAATTTATCGATTTTGGCAACTGCAACAACGGATGTGTAAACCAGCGCATTGTCGTGATTTAACAATTCTTTCATTTTCGCCAAATGCAGCAGTTTTGTTTTAATTTTATCACAAAAACGCTTGTTCGCTTAATATTAGCCTTTAATGGTTTTTACTTTATAATTAATGAAAATTATTCCATGAGTAACAAACAACTGATGCCATCAACTTTCCAATAGATGAAACACTCTTTGTCTTCTTTGGAACCAATTGTTTATAATAGCACCTTCTGAAATGTCTACCATTTCTGTTAGATTTTAGTCGACGTTCATCTAAAATCATTTTGTTAATTTTTTTCAACAATTTCTGGCGTGGTCCTTTCAACTTAAAGTATTAAATCACGTGACAATGATTAGAAAATTCATTTAGAACGTTCACTGTTGATGGTTATTATAATAGATAAATATTATAGCGTGTTGAAACTTGATTAAAGTTTTTTAAAATTGATATTTTTCGAAAAAGTATTTTATATTAGCTAGAATTAGTGTTGTTGATGTTGTTGAATGTATGCTACTTCTCTACTAATGTTTATAAGTATATATGTATTTTAGTTTGTACAAAATTAAGGTAATTCATTGCTTGCTGTGCTATTATTGAATTAAATTTACCTAATTGTTGTCATATCAAACTCAACTGAATGATTGATAAGTCTCGTGTTTAAATAAATTGTTATTTTATTTGTATTTATGAAGTCCAGTACTCGTATAATCTAGCCCGATATTATCTAGTGTAATAATTAAAATACCCATGGCACTGAGTATAATAGTACAATAGTTATTTATTAGTTATATATTCTGCGTCCATGATATTTCCAAAATATATGTTTATGTTTGGTGCATAAATACAACGGCAATAATCATTAAATTATGTAAAGCAATTAAGATATAAAAATTAAAACTATTTTACCTATAGCAATTATTGTAATTGTGATTAAAAGTAGCGTCCGCTCACCGACGTTTTCACTTTATAGCTTTAGAAATATTGTAATTGATTTAAAACCATAATACAAATGTCTCGTATCTCAATGTATGTAAAATATTTCAGCATATCTGAACCAAATATTATAAATAGCGGTTGTGCACATTTTTATTACCTTGATAAAACTGATACATAATTATTTTCTAAACGTTGTTTCAGACAAGTTTTTTACGATAAACAATTGTAAAATATGACTAAGCATAAACAAATATTATTCTCACTTACCTATAAGAATGCAATATATTTGTGGCCACTGCCTTTTGTGAATTTTTAATATTTCCATAAAATTGCGATACACCGCCATAGTTGATAGTTGGTATCACATTCGTACTACTCGAGGTTCTACATACGAATGGTGTATTATCTATATTTCGTTCATTACCGAAACAATTTTTCAAATTAAGCAAACTCACGTTCATTATGTTAATATATAACAACAAAAGTATTTGTAGTCTAGCTGCGATTATTTTCAATTGATCAGTTGCCGTAACGTATGTACTCGTATTGTAAAATGTGTATTACATATGGTTTATGTGTTTACATTTTTTGATACAAAATGATCAATACCTATCAATATTTTAAAAGGACACCCATTTTTATTAATTATATTTTGGATTTTAAAAGTCGATTGATGGGAATGGATCTTTTTCATACTGCCCCGGGTTAGAAAAAGGTGTAAAGGTAAGATGTATTTGAAATACATCGAGTTACCATGTATGTAATTTAGAATTTTAACATAATCAAATATATTGGTTATTTGAGACATCAAGATGGCTAAAAATGTACAAAGCTTAGCTTAGTCCACAAAGACTTGGCTTATGAGGTATAATAGTCAGTCGTTCATGGAAGTTAGTAAAAGTCATATTGAAATAATTACTGAACGTTATCAATAATTATTATTTTAACATTTATAAAAATAATTCTTTACAAACATAACCTTAATGAAAACCTTAAAGAATGTACGTTAGCAAATAACTTATTTTGAAGATATCGAGGATCTTTTATATTCTAATAATACTTCTAATATTCTTCTACAGTTTTGTGTTGACCATATCTACAATCAAATGAGGATATAAATTAAATTCTATTAGATTTAATTGTCACAAGTAGCGTTTATTTCAATTTGTGTTAGGCTAATAATTTACTTTATTTATTACAATGGTGCGTTATTTTCTACAGAAATCCGCCATTCAAAGGCAACGAGATAAATACTTAACCTCTATTTTATTCGGGCCAAGTATAAAATTATTAGGATGGATTTATGAATTTAATGTGAATAAAATGTAATTGCAAAGAAAATGTGTTAAAATATTTTTCTTTGCGAATCTGGATTAATTTTAAATGTAATGAGAGTTGAATAAATATTTTTTATTTAATCTTATATTTAACTTTTAAAGAAGTTAAAATAAAATAAAATATCATATAATATAATAATATTTACTAATTCTGAGACATTATATTTAATTTTTAATTACAGTTTGATTGTGTTGTTTTATATTTCCTTCAAATGATCTGTATGAATTTAACAAAGGACTATGGAAATTTGAAGAAATATTGGGTATGTTTTGTGACGTATTATATTAGTATATGAATTAATTAATTACAATTATTTTAAATTCCTGTTCATATATATTTAAAAAATGACTTTAATAAATTAATTCACAATGAAAATTAAGAATCATATATTTTTATATTTATTTAAAATATGTTTATACAATTAATGATTTATTTAGTCTTAATTATATATCTTTAAATATGTTCTAAGACAATATTTTCTAAATTATATTCCAATCAAAATTCGGATATTGCATTTTTCTCCGCAAGACTGAGATAGAAATAAATGTTCATAAATGTTCGAGTGGCGGATGCGCCTATGAAGTAAGCTGTGCAAATTAAAATTAAAATGTTTCCTTTTTACTTTCAACTAGTATTCAGGTATGCATGTCCTATATTTGTGTTGGACAGATTAATGTAATTAAATTTTATATTTAAAATTTATTTTATGACAATAGTTTAAATGAAGATATTTTTGGTATGTTATATTGAGATTATTTATTAGATTTATTTAGTAATTAATTTCGGTTTTAGACACATCAATATTATTTATATAAAAATTATCATTTAATTTATTATGAATTAGTTTGGCTATAGATTATTCAAATAAAATTTTATATTTCTTAGAGCAATTTTTCAATAATAACAAACTGTTTATTGTATCAATTATATAAATGTGTGATTTGAAATTTAAATTATTTTTGGGTATATTATATTGAGTATTTTTAGGTTAGTATAAGAATTAATATCATTTTGAGACACATCAGTATTTACTAAAACCACTGTTATAAATATCTTGTTCCTTTTAATCATTTAAATATATCTTAGTATTTCTCCAATAAAATAAAAAAAAATAGAATTCGAATGTGTCCATCAATAACACCAGTAGTTAAAATTTTAATTTGAAGCACTTTTAAATGATGAAAAAAATTGATTACAATTTTACAAATAAGCAATTAAAAAAATTTATCGTTTATGTACTCATTGATATAGAAATTCAGGCTCATGTCCAACGACTGAACAGTACGTGAACAAGTTACATCTTGATTGGAAAAATTAAGTTTCGTCGTTTATTATGCACATTTTTGTTTGGTTTAAAATCACCAATATATTTCACCAAAACCTAAAAACACACACTCGACATATTAGATTTTCATGTACTACTGCAAGTACATAAAACATTAGAAAATCCAATTTTGGCTAATAATAACATTTCAATCGCTTTTTCGTAATTTCAGCCTATATCTCATTATTTTTAAAGTAAATGTGGTTAACAAGGCTTATATGTTCTAAAACACTTCGCAGTTATGTAATGCGAGTATGATTTCAAAACATTAACCCAATTTAATAAACCTAAGGTGGCGACGTGTTTCCAGTTCCTTCTCATTTATATCCCCTGTTTGTACCATTTACTTTGATGATACAATTAATTAAATTCTAGCCGGCGGATCTCCGAGATCCATCAACGCCCGTCTGTGTTTTTCGAGCGTGTCAATTAACAAGATAATCGTAGTCATACGTACATGGTTTCAGTAAACTTTTTTATGATGATTATTTTAAATCTAATTATACGAGTTATGTGTTGGAAACTGAAATAAAATTATTAAATTTTAACTTATATAGAAAAAAGCGTCTTTTAAATGCAAGTCAATGTCAAGTGTGAATATTTCTAATAGATACATTTTAAATAGAAAAAACTAAATAGAAAATAAACAAAACTAGAACTACATGCTTAGAAAGTAGATCATCTTCAATATTTATCAAAAGCTGTCTGTTATACTAGTGATGGTATATAACAGGGGGCAACCTGCGGCTCGCGATAAATCTACCCGAATACCCTTTTCATTCAAGAATTAGCAAGAGAAGTGAAATAACTGTGTTTAATTTTTAATATTTAAGTTCAATACACATATTTTGTACTTTTATTTATAGGTTTTCAATAAATATAATTTTTGTAAAAAAAAAAATTTAATACCTTTTTGCGACTCGCAAAACATTTCAAATTTTGAAAAATTGCTTGGACTATCAACGAGCTTGGCCACCCCTGGTATATAACTTGATGTTTAACCATACTTGTACGCCTGTCTGCATCTAGTTTTCCTGCAGGATGATACAAATCTGTTTTGGCACTTAACTGGAACTCATAACCAGATTTATCATTTCTGAAGCGCTGGTATGTCTCTTCAGTGATTGTTCCAGAGGCCTACAATGGTAAGGATCTGAGTATTTGCAACGTGCTTGGATTACCTGCTATAGGAATACATAGACCATTTGATTCGATCTATAATTGGCAGAATACTTTAATAGCCGTAAACAGCCCAATATAATTTTCTTTTTGTATTAACTACAATAGGTGAACTGTAACTGGCTAAAAATTTTGAAATATCAAATATTAATTAAATTAAATATTTTTAATAAAATTTTATATAATACAAATTAGAATAACCACCAAAATTTAGCGTATCCAATGAAGAAAAGGGGACAAATTAATTATAGTAATTCAAGACAACTGAAAACAGTTAGATAGAAGACGAAAGTTTAGTAATATTTAGAAAACTTTTTTACTTTCATATCTTTGATTTTATTTTCCAAATCCGTGTTATAGAAAAGTGAAATATTTTTGTTCAGAAATTGTATTTAAATATAAAATTCAAATGAATTATTCTGGGAGACTCTATATATGCTAAATACAAACATAAAGATGTTCTGGGGAGATCTATCTAAACATATGATTTTAAATAAACTATGGTAAATATTATTTGACACATTTTATTATTCATATAATAAATACATTTTGTGTTAAAAATAAATAAAATATATCACAATGTTTTTAAATAATTTAAATAAATCTTTATTTCTTTGCTTTGAGTGCTTGTTGAATTTCCTCCAACGTTTTTCCTTTAGTCTCAGGTACAAAATATATTGTTAAAACAGATCCTACAATACAGCTGAAGGAAAATAACAAAAATGGACAAAATAGTCCAAAGTTCGTATCCAATACGTAGAATAATTTAGTAATTGTACTTATCAAAACTCCAAAAACTATGGTCAAGGAACAAAGTCCTTTAACTTTAATACTGGCTGAAAATAGCTCTCCCAACATCAGAGTTGGCACAATTCCTAAGCCAAAGGAATAACATAACACAAATAATATCATTCCAGTCAATGGTATCCATTGTAATGAAGTCAGATCAATTTGACTTTCGTATTTATCAAGGTAAAAGTAAATTGACAAACAGAAAAGAACTATTCCTGAACTGAGACTAGAGTACATGAAAGCCTTTTTTCTGCCCATTAAGTCTAGAGTAAACCCTGCTACGAAGTTTAGAAGCATTATAAATCCAGTAAAGATTATTGAAGACAACTGTGGTGACATATTTCCTCCAGCTTTATTAAATATCAGTTGAGTATATGTGGCAAATACTGAAATGCCCCCTAGTTGTTGGACTATTCTAAGGAACAAGCCTGCAGAAAGTGCTTTTCTGTTACTTCTAATTGTAAATAATTCTTTCCATGTCCCTGCCTCTGACAGTTGTCGTTCAACGTCGGATTTTAGGATCAAAAAATCTGGCTCAATGTCTTCTTTTCTTGAAAACCATTTAAGGGAGTTCCTAGCATCGTCATAACGTGACTTCATAGCATAAAAATATGGCGATTCAGGCATAAAGGGAAACATTATGACAAATAATATTGGAAAACAAATTGAGATGTACGAAACTTGTGCTATAGATAAATAACTGCCGAGGACATTAATGGCAAATTGTCCAAAGTATATGTTAAATGTTAAAATGTTTCCCCATCTGCCTCTAACAACGGGAGTCGAAATTTCTCCTATGTACATGGGTAAAGCGGAGAAAACGCAGGCATCCGCCAATCCAACCACGAATCTGGCCATGTAAAAAACATATATGCTTCGTGAAAAGCAAACCAAAATCCAATTAATAATATGTAAGATACCGATAGCTAATAACATTTTTTTTCTTCCTATTACGTCATTTAATTTTGAAATAATCGGTGTTGAAATCATCATAGCTATTGGTGGTATCACAGTGAACCATGTCGCTTCTTCCTCAGTTATGTCATAGTCATCACTGTTTACTATTGCTGGTAATGACGGAGATGTCCAAGCGAATGTGCAACCGGAGCATAGTGATGTTAAACTAGCTGAAATCAAAGAACAATAATATGATTTGGAGGAGATGTATTTTTTAAACGTTTCAAACTGCTGTGAGTGATTTTCTTGTAGAGTATGAAATAATCTTCGAATGAATAAAGAATCTAAGAAGGATATTTTCATGACATATACTTTTAATATTAATTAAATTTAATAATCTTATCTTATATGCAATGAAAAAGTAATTGTATTATATTCATAACCCAGGAAGTAAATTCCATTGTCAAATCGAAATATGTTATCCTAACTCTAAAGAATTTTGGCATTAATTAAATTACATCGAATTTTAAAACTGTTCAGTGCTATTAAAGTTTTCAAAATAAATTTAAATGAAAAGGTAATTAAAAATGGTTTAGTAAAATGTAGTTAATAATAAATCGAATCTTTTTTTAAATTTGTCAATGTACAATTTGAACATAAAACAATACCCATATTTTTTATTGATAACTGGATTTTAATAAATAATACCACAAAAACTAGGCAATGGATGGACAAAAATGGAGAAGGGCACTTGCCATGAAAAAATAAGAACGTTATTCAATTTCGCATTCTTCGAAAGAGACGTATATTAATTTTCAATAAAAACAATATATTGCTTACTAGTACGTAAGAACATATTAGTAAATGAAACAGTACCTAATTTTTACCTACATTTTTGAAAAACAAAAACAAAGATAATTTTTTTTTATAATTTACTTATAGACAGTTTACTACGTCAAATTTTAAAATAAAACTGTGTAGAAAAATATTTTTATCAAAAATAAATATTTAAATATTACTATAGTTGTAATAAAATTAAAATTATAAAAAATAATAATAAACTAAATAATTACACGTTCATTTTATTACTTACTATACATATTTACTCAATTAAATAAAACAAAAAAAAATGTAATTATTATTACAAAATATATTTCTTTTTATATTAATTTAAAACACTATGAGAATCATCTGACAGAGAACACCTGTTAAAATTAATATATCAATTTAAAAGAAATTCCTAGAATCATTACTCGTTTAATTTTTATAGTTCATATATTAAGTATATTTATTTAAAAAATGTATTTACATATAACATATTCCACTTACCTATCCAAATAGCTAAGACTTGTGGCCATTGTTTTCCTTCATCCTTGATATCCTTTTCTCTTTTAACTATATCCTTAGACATACTTTTCTCCATCCTTACAGCGAAATCGGTTGGTTTGCTTTACATCTCAATGTACACTGACTTGTAATTTCTAGTCTATTACGTTTAAATATTCAGATAACTGATTTTAATTTTATGACGTGACTGGTGTTTTTCTTAGTTAAGAGATAAAGCTATTATAACCTAAACGTTAGTCAAATATTTTTTTATTAAATTCGTAACAAGTATTGATAAGAGATGTCTTTTAACATCTTAAGGCAATCTTAATTATGTGAAAATGCGACCTGTTTTCATTTTTATTTTTGATCATAATAAGAAATTAATAATTTAGTTTTTATATTTAATATAAAATTATTATTGACATTTTTAAATTATATATATATTTTTGATATATATAAATAAATAAATATATATATATATATATATATATATATATATATATATATATATACTTGTAACGTAGACTATGCTTTAGATAAATAAGAAAGCATTCCAAATAAAGTAAAGGGCACTAAGAAACACAACTAATGTTGTTTTTTAGCCATGACCTTGGTTTCAAGGTTAACACGATTTTTTTAACAGAAATCCCTATTTCTGATATCGGAAGAACAAGAAATTTTATGTTGAAAACTATTTTTATATTTTTAAGTTAAAATCAGTCAGTAATAATAAATATTAAAAAATTTTTAAACTCAATTTTCAGTTAAATAGGATTTCTTTTTCTAATCACACCAACACGTGCCTCAAAATGTTCTAAGTTAATTTTTTGGTAAAATCATTTTTTTTAATATAAAATATATAATTACAATTTTTTTGAAAATTATCTATAATGAAACATTATTATTATTATTACTATTTTAAAATAAAAATATCAATTTGAATACCTTTTGTTTAATATGCCACATTAACATTAATTTTGAAATTATATATATATATATTTTTTAATTTTATTTAATTAAATTTTAAAATTGTTTCGAATAAAATTGTATTTTTCAGAAAAAAATCCCAAAAACATGATTTTATCAAAAAATTAACTTAGATCGTCTTAAGGCACGTGTTGTTTTGATTAAAAAAAAATCGTATTGTTTTCTCATCAAAAGAGAGGTTCGTTGCAAGAAATTTAATTTTTAGCAACCAGTTTAATAGCCAAGGTCACCCTTTGCCCACTTAGTTGGTTCTTGGGCTCATATAACCATCAAAAATAAAATGATTCACACTGTATATCCAAATTTACGTATATACAAGAGGTGTGTGATTATGTATTATTAATTAAGCAAGATCCTTTTAATCAGCATAACAAATATTTGAAACTATCATGTAATTTAATAAAATTTAATCTGTTACAATTGTCATTGTTATCTTTTAATATAGCACTGTTAAATTGTTTAAGGCTATCATTTAATTGTCGAATTGAAATAAATTCTAAATTTATAATAACAGGTTATAACAATGCGGTGATTACTTTATCTTTAACTTACGCACAGAAATTTAAATACTCTACATATGTAGGTAGAGGAAGTAAGCGATATTTAATTAAATACTTAGTTTCGTACAATTATTGAGATAAATAATTATATAAAAATAATAGAATAAATATTTTGTCAAAAATAATATCTGATCCTTCTGAACATTCACGGAATTAAATTGAATATTTTAGTATTAACACGGCACAAGGAGTTTTTTATTATGTACCACAAATAAATAATATAAAATTTGTTAAATTTATACTAATTAAAATTATCATATGAATTTAGATATATAATTAGAAATAACATTAAATGGTACTTTCTTATTTATGTAGTTACAAAATACGAATAAACAGAAACATACACTTTTTGGAAGAATTTCTGTCTCGTTAAGTGCGGATCCGTGTTGCCCTAGGCACGCCCGGCGTCGGAACTTGTCAACTGTATTTCGCAGTTATTCAATTTGTCCCATAACGCTTATTATCCGAGATACATCTTGCTTATCACAGCCTGGATTACGAGATATCCTGCAGGACAACGGGAAATTGCTTTATTAGCTCTACTTCCTAATACTCAAAGCTGGCAGATAGCACAGATGGTTGCACCAGAAAAATGTCACTAATTGTGTAATTTTATTTGTTAATATTCTAGCGTAAATATTCTTTACAAAGTATTTTTATTTTGTATTAATATTTCGTATTGTTTTAATGGATGTTCTAAGGCAATAAATGATATTTGATCTTAAAAATTTGCTTTTTCATTATTTACCTTATTATTTACTTTGTTTATAGGTGTTTGCTGTTTGATACCGAATTGAGGTTTTTAATTTTGAAATTGTACAAAGGTTATTTAATTATTAGCTAAATTTTTTGAAACATAATGCTACAATAAACAGAGATAGATAGAGACGATGTTAAATTAAACTAAACTAAAAATATTGTAATAAATGCCCAACAGAAAAAGATTTAAAAAATAAAGTTTTTTTTATAGTGCAATTCAATCTATCTATAAAAGCTGTTCGAAATTGTTCTCATTAGTTAGGAGCATTAATTCAGATGTTCCTACTTCCTGCTGATCCCGAAGATGCCAATTATCGCATGTCGTTCTAATACGATGGCACAATTCTTTAATATTTTGAACTTCGGTAGGATCATAATATCCTCATAAGAAAAAATCTACAAGATTCTGATCTGGCCAAGCCGCAGGTACCTTTCCTCAGATTCAACGTATCCCGTGTACTTGATTTTTCTAAGCCATGACGTCTAAAGGAAATGTATGAAAAACAATAACATTTTTTCCCCATTTTGTCAATTTGTTCGTGAGTTATTACAACAAATTTACATATTATTAAATTTCTAAAACTTTATCTCGTTTTCTGTTGGATTTTTATCATACTTTTTTTATATAGGTCGACTTCTATATATAATGAAATGACATTGTAGTAATACTACAATTACATTCAAAAATTTCGAAAATAATTATTTATTTATAATTTCGAAAAATTACTTTTTATTATTTGAAGTTATTAAATTGGAGGTAATATAGAGTATAATATAATAAAATAAAAATTTCTTTTAATTAATTTAAATTTAAATTAAAATTTAATGTATTCTTGAGAGGAAAAATACAAATTGGATTACAGATTAATATATATTGCAGAGTGCGTCATCAGCAGTACATCTATATATGAATTTTCAATCTTGTAGCAAACGAAATTGAACTATATCTGTTGTAGTTAAAGAGACATAGGCGATATGTCGCTATCAATAATGTTACCAATGAAATCCGTCACTGTAATTGTGCAACTGTTGTATATTAGGTGATCAAAGTTTGATGATCAAACACTTTAACGAAGTTCGAGGGTATTGTGATTACTCTACAATTAAAAATCGTTGTCAGATAACTAGTTGAGAATTGAAAAGTTAGATGAGAATTCATAAAGTTCCATTGATAAGCATCCTGTAATTATTAAAGACCACATTTTTCTATTGTTTAAAATAGGTGTTACGTGTAGTCCACTATAGCTCATATGTAGAGCAACTTTAGACATTTTCATTTGATAAATCTGCACGATTAAATATCCATATTATTGTTAGTTATGCAGTATGTGTGATAACAGCAATACGGCAATATAATTGTATATTAGTGGATCTAGTTAGGTTATTAGTATTTGAATAAAATTGAAGAGTCACAAGTAGAACAACTATAAAATAAAACAACCTTACGTACCTTTAGCATTCCTTTATTTAGTATTTAGTAGCATATCCATTATTTTTAATAATTTCACTTTGTTCATTGATTTCAGTAGCTCTTCTATATAATCGTTCGATATTTCTTTCAACTGATTTTGAACTACTTCGTAGTATGAATTTCATCCCAAAGGCTTTCAATTGAATTTAGGTCTGGATTTTGTGCTGGCCAAGACATTACATACACTCCTTGAGAAGCGAACCATTCTTTAACTAACTTAGGCGTATGTTTTGGATCGTTATCAAACTGGAAGATCCTCCTTAAACTCATGTCACGGCAAATGGAAACATATGATTCTCCAGAATGACACGACAAACAGGAAAACATCCCCAACCCACAATACTTTCTCTACCATGCTTTACAATAGGTCTAGTGAAACCGGAAGTAATTGAAAAGTGATAAATATGCGAAAACTCTCTTTTCTTCATACCACTTACTTATACCAGATCTCATTTTAATATATCGAGTGTCATAGTTATGCCTTTTCTAATTGATTCGTTGACACTCGGTATAAATACTATGTAAAATTTTCCGTATTTAAAGGGATGTACGAAATGTTTAAACACTTAATAATTAAAAAGAATCGTTTTCTTTAATAATGTACTTACTTATATCACCTTCAAACGCATTGGGAATTTGATGTGTTGCTTCTATTGCTCTAAGTCAATTTTTAAACTCATAAAGCAAGTTTGCAGGTATTATTATTACTCTTGAATATTTTTATTTCAAAAATCACAAAAAATGTTAAAACATTATTTAAAAATAACGTAACAAAAATATGCCGAAGACTTTTCTTAAATAAATAATATGACTGACATTTTAATCTTTATTATATAATTTATGATAAATATATTTTAGATTTTATACTAAACAATCCATTGGGTGTAATTGTACTTTTGTTTCACTAAATCCATTTTATTTAATAATTTGTGTGTTATGGTTCTTTAGTTTGTGTGTCACTTATAAAATTTAAATTTACTAACTTTTACTAACTTAGTTTTTGCAAATTATTATCTCAGGTAGACATAAATTAAATAAATTTGCCCTATTTATAAAAACTAATAAAAATTTATAAAATTATTTCGCTTTTTTGAGAATTCAAATACTATTGTTTTTTAGTATTTATTATAAATATTTTAAAATATAGTCATACTTTTTAGTTGTAAGCAATTGGGATAATAAATTATTATGCGGTCATTGGTCACTCTATTCAGGGATTTGAATAAAACGACTCGTTCTAATTATATAGCGGCTACTTTTTTACGCTTTACGTTATATTAGCAACCACTACTGCCATTCGTAATTGCGTATCTGAATAGTAGGAACATAACTCAGACTGACCGATTCCGAAAATGAATTATGATAAGAATTTTTCGCAAAAATTTTTGAATGCAATACTCAAAATTGACATCAAACTAACTATAAAACGATGGCGACAGGTATTAAAATTTAATCCAATATGTATAAATACTTAAACCATCTACAAAAATGTATCATAGTTCAGACTTTTCTTTAACACGAGCTTCACCACAAATCCTAAAATGCAAAGAAATATAGATGATGAGACACGTATGAGAATTATATTCCTCAGTGATGAAGTGACGATTTTAATTTTGTTTATATTATTAATATATTTATTTAATAAAACTATATAATAAATAACTATATATTTTGCTTTATATTTAGTTATTTTATTTCATCTATTAATATCAAAAATAAATGCACAAAATATATTGTAAATCATACGATGTAAATTTATAAATAATAAATTTATAATAATATAATTATACATCTACACCAAAAACTTACAGAAGTATTCTACAATTATTGCGTTAAGATGGTCACACAAAATGTTACTTACCTACTAAAATACAAATAAATGTAAATTTTGGGATAATTTATGCGAGCCCGCTTGTTCAGGTCGCAAACGAAACTCGACCTTAGGGTGGTAATGCCATTCTGCTGCCGACTGTACATCTTGTATCGTTGCGAAATCGAAATTTTATGAATTTGCATTCCTTTTAATATAATATTGTCAGTGTATTCGGATTATTTAAGCTATACACAACCGCAATATCTAGGGATAATTTAGTATTTGGTTTAAAAATTTAGACCATGTTAGTAAGGGTCAACTATTTGCTGTGTATAAAACATGGCTACATTGACATTATTTTAGACGGTTTACAACCGATTGTCAATTTTATATTTGTGTTTATTTCCATTAAAATGAAACTAAACATTCTTTCGTTGAATTCAAACAAAAAGCCATTGTTTACCTTTAATTTTATTCGTCCAAGTCAGTATAATGCTAATTAACTACGGAGAGAACATATTTGACAAGAGAAGAAATGATAAGGGCTGTGGGTCTTTTGGAGGGTGTCATGAATCAAACTTAGGTTGCAGTGGAAATGGGCACTACTCAAAGCGTGATTTCACCGCTCTATGCATGATATAGAGTCGAGGGAGATGTGAGGAAATGATACCGGGGTAGCGTTCTTACGAAAACGCACTACTATGACGGCACCGGAACTACAAATCAGGCTCCAGCAAGTACATGATGTTGCAGTTTCGACTGAAACTGAGTGTCACTACTTGTATGTAAACAGTCTATGTAGTTGTTGACCTTTGAGTGTTCAACCGCTTTCAAGGGAAAATCGAGGTGTTCTTTGTGGTAAAATAAAAATTGGGCAAGAGTGCTTTTCAGTAATGAATCCCGGTTTGGAATTTATCCTGATTCTAGAAGAGTGCTTCCAGGAAGTGCACCCTTTCTGTTATGGTCTGGGGACAAATCATTATCTTTCCATATGCACAAGCGATTAAGCCCAATTTTGCTTACATGCATGATAATGCCAGACCACACATTTTAAGGAGAGAATGGAATATTTGGATAAAAATACTGATGTGTTACCTTGGCCAGTACAGTACCCAGACTGGACCTCATCAAGCACTTGTGGAACATGCTTCAATGAAGGGTTCTTTGTGTGGACCAAGACCAAGACCAAGAGACTACAGAAGAAATTTTTTTAGCGCTTCACGTTGCTTGGAATGAGATTCCTCAACAGGACATCGATAATCTAATTCTAAGTATGCTCAGACGAATCGAGGAGGTCATACAAATTATAATAATTAATATTAGACCATAGTTTTGTTAAGTTTTCATACATTTTCACACATTTTTAAAATATTCGTTTTTTTATACTTTTGCTAGCAGTTATTTCATTTGTTTCAATAATCTACTACTCAATTTTTTATATTCATATTCAAACTAAATTAAAACCGAAATTTAAAATAAAATTACAGTATATATTTAAGTTATTCCTAAACATTGCGGTGGTGTGGTTTAACACAATTCATAAAATATTGAACATTCTATACTGTCAACAAAAGTTATCAAAGCTACAAGTTAAAATATTATTTTTTTTGTTTTTGTCTAGCATACCGTAAAAAAAATTTAATTTTGTATTTCTTTAATGTTCCTGAATAAGAATATCTTTTGTTGATATTAATTGAAAGTATTACGCAATATATAAATTAACTGCAGCTTTTATTGCAATTGTCTTTAACAGTAACATAATAAACTGTTTTAACATAATTCCTGCCTTACGTGATTGCACATCATCATATAATATTGTGAAGAGAACAAAAAAGAGGTCCAAGCTGCCATCGCATTTATTGGTGTGTAATTGAATTCTGACCCGTTAGAAATTTATCATGAATCAATGCTGGTCTCCTATCATAAACTAAATCAAATTTGATATTCAGTAGATTAAACTCCGTGTTTGGCTCGTACATATAAGGCCATTATTATTGAAACACCATTACCAAGTTTTCGCATGACTGGCACTGTATAATGACGTTTACTTTTCAAATTTTTGGCAACATGTGATATTAAGTAACCCAAATATACACTTGAATTTACTGCAAAATAGACAAAAATACAATACTCAATGAAAATACATTTTATACATAATTATTTCAATTGATATAATATGAATACATCTATAAAATTGGAGTGTCTGTTTGTAATATTGAAATAACCGTTTTTTACTACATGCATATGAATATAAATCTACTTTTATTTTAGAAAAATTCTTTTATTTTAGAAAAATAAAGTAATATTGCAATATCCAAGTACTGTCCAATACCATGCGCAGCTCACGCGCCACTGGGCCGTTACGTCGGGCGCCTCCCGGACGAAGTCGCGGGTACAGCTGATTAATTATAAAATTAATTTAAATTAAAAAGAATTGTTCTTTTAATAAAATGATTATGTCTTTTAGTTATTTCTTACGTTTTTAGTAAATTTTTGGGAATCCAGGAAGAATTAGAATTATTTATTTTTGCTTTTTTAATGATTTTTCAGGAAATTAGTATGGAAAATGATCGTATGGATTTTGATCGTATGGAAAAGGATCGTACGAATTTTAATCGTATGGAAAATGATCGTATGAAATTTTTACGTTTTTAGTAAATTTATACATTTTTCGTTATATATATATATATATATATATATATATATATATAAGTCCACTACAATTGCAATTGTGTGTGCAATTAATGCACCCAAGAAATTTCGAAAGTATGGCTCATTAGTATTTACTACTCATACGGGAAATTTCCTACGAAACTAAATTGTTCGAGAGGACCGAAATTTCTTCCAATTTTGCTTTCACAAGAAATTTATTCACAATAATTTTCACATGAAATTTATATAATTAAAAATTTTTTAGTTATAGATGTGTAATAAACAGCTTGTATAATATAAATGTATCTCAAAAATATTCAAACGTCCAAATTGTTAAATTTGTTGGAATAGTGGGCTAGGGTTCACTTCTTTTTCGATGTGAAATAATAATTTCTCAAATAAGAGAGTGTTTATGGACTTACCATCTCCATCTTTACGATGATATCAAATGATTATTTATCTTCAACCTGTCCACTTGTATTATTTATGAAATACTTTTTAATATTGTACATATTAATTTGACGGTTTGGTTAACACTTTTTATTTGGTATTATTTAATTTTTATTTATTATTTTATTGGTTGTGACCTATATAAATTACATTTTTATGTTTTATTTAAATTTCCCAACGATGTAGAAATATCCTAAATTGTTCCTTTGGTTCCTTTGTGTACAAATTTATTAAATGCTAAATTCATGTAATTTTCAGTTTGTAGCTCTTATTTATAAATTTTGCTATTTAACTTAACCGGTGTTTTTGACGTATTTTATTTATGTAGGTAGGTGTGTACGTAAAACAAAGGTACAATATTACGTTCCTGAAATATTTTACTTTGATTATTTCTTATTTTTATGATTTGTTTTGTAAGGCATATAATTACAATAAACATTTTAATGTTAATTAATTATAAAAAGAAATTTCATTAATATTTTGGTTAGTAATTTCCGACTTCTCGGTAAATCAATTAGTTAGATACTTAATTTCATCAAATTTTGCTGGAACTTCGATCATTCATTTCTAATATAAACCAAATAAAATGATTTTTTATAGATATACCTGTGTTCAAAATGATAATTATCTTCAGCATCGCAGTATCAAGAACTAAAAACGGAATATTAAGATTGAATAATCAATGATAATACTGTAAATGTAAAGGGTAACCTTAATTATATAAAAATGCGTGAATTGTTATTTTTTTTACGTTAGATTCTTCGTCAGTAATTTTCACCTATCCAATTATATATTTCTATATGCCACTTTAGTAAAAAGTTTGAAGGTTTCAGGTGAAAAACTAGTCAATCCAAGAGGTGTTGAACTGCCTCTTCATCCTTAACGTTATTTCCAAGAATTCTATAATAATCAAAGTAAATCTTATTTTGGTGAAGGAGAATGTCTGATGAATATGAAGGATGAGGTAAAATATTTCAGCCGAGCTAAATTTGTCAACACAGAATGAATGCCTGAATCAAGAAACTAGTTCTGAATAAATTTAAACCGAGCCACAGACGAATTTTTTATTATTTATCAAAAAGAATATTTTTATATTAATAAGATATAATAACTTCATTTTTAAGCTCTAAATGTCATGAAGTAAAATATTTCAGCCAAGTCAAGTTAGTCAAAATTGTATCTAAGCCTGAATCAATGCCAGGTGGTTTTGAAGAAATTTATACTACTATCAAATTTTATTAATAATATGTATACACATTTTAAATTAACAATTTCAAATTTCAAGTTCTTAAAACAATTTACAATAAACATCCCTGCTTCAGTGTGCTCACTTAGAAAATACAGTAAATATAACTTATATATATATATAAATTTATAATAGTTAAAAGACACGATGAATACTTCAAGTTTGAATTTGAATTTGAAGTAATGCACAATCTACATGAAACGGTTAAATCAAAATTTATTTAGGGAATAAATGAAATTTATATAAGGAATAAATAAGGGAAATATATTATTGGAAAGCACTTCAAAAAGATGTAGAAAAATTTATTAACTCTTGTAATATTTGTACCAAATTGGAAAAACATGAATCAAACGCTTGTTCACATCACAGAAACTGCGAAAAACCCATTTGAGAGAAAAAATATATATTTTGAGCAGCCACACCGATGCGAATCGAAGTCTAATAAAAATATATGATTGTTAATCAGAATGTATTCGTAAGATTTTTAAAATAAAATACTTCCTTACTAGTAAATTATTTAAATGCAGTTAGTCTCATTGAAATCATTATAATTAAATCTAAAGAATAAAAGTTAGAACTAATTAAATGCATACAATTTTGGGATCATATTCAAGGTTATACTATAAGTAGGGTAATACACAAAAATGTTAGTATTAAAATAGATAAGTTTGTTTGTTACTTACAACGTCAATTTTTAGTTGTAGTACACACACATGGATAAACGACTTAAATTAAACATTTAACAGGTAGAGTTGGTCATAGCATTATCGTTGTTACAACAATCTTATATGCAATAGAATATATAATTTTAAATCATAATTTTTTGTTTCTATTTTGGTTTTCAATTTTCTGTCCGTTTTTTTCAATGAATTTAACATATCAATTAACATCCAGGAGTAACAATAAACTCCTAATTTTTTAGTCTGATGAAATGTCTACGAAATATATATTTAATTTCAAAAGAAAATTATTTTTGTTTGTTATTTCCTTGATAATGTTTAATTCATTTTTTTTTTGTGTATGTGACTGAAATGCAGCCAGTTTATGTCCGTAGTGGTGGTGTGGACAGATGGATATGAGTGTGGATGTACTTGATTTCCTATTTAGTTTATGGTCCAGTGTTTCATTTTTTCTAGTTATTGTTAGGCCTAGAAAATTTATGAAATTTTACTTTTTATATTTCTATTATATTTCTAAAGGAAATTTGATTATACGTTCTTGTACTCATGGAATGAATGTTCATAATAGATAAAGTTTATGTTGTCTATATCTCTTTTACAAACATGTATGTTCCTTTAAAGAAATAACATATGCATATACAAATGCTTATATGTTTCTAAACATCTTAAATTTTGTGATAGTTGTAAAAACCCCTATAGACATTTTAATAAAATTTGGTACACTGTTACTAATCATTTTTTAATATACAATATATTATTTTATTTCTTCCAGTAGCCTTCATGTGGAATTTGAACTAAATAAACTTAAAAATAGAGTACGACTCTGTTTTTTCTCGTAACAATTTTATTTTACAATTTACAATACATGTATAATGAACTAATCGAAAAAGTTAAACATATGACCTGTATACATTGATTATTTGTGAATAAAAATGAAAAATAAATAAATAAAATTTTAGACAAAAAACAACGAGGTCGATATTTAAATATTCATTTTGATTTTAACATCGTCCTGTAGGAATGCTTCAGACTGGTTCAAGATAAGTTGTAGTGACCGCTACTTTTAATGTTGATCAATCCGTAGGGTGCAGACTCTATCAACGGTTTCTAGAAATCGACCTAGAGAAGGTCGTCTAACAATTGACCGGGAAGACAGATTATTAATCAGAGAAGCACTAGCGGACCCAATAAGAAACAGCACACTTCTCAGACAATTCCTAATTTTGGCTGCTGGATTCAAGCCCAAGAACAGTTTTAAATCGGTTAATGCAGGACATTATTGCAGGAGACTCATAAGCTAAGTGTCAGAAAAAAGAATTGTGACATGAATAGTGGAATACTGTGATGTTTATAGATGAAAGCAGATTTAGGGTATTTGTGTTAAAAAGTACGAGCCTGGAGACCTCCAAGTCAAAATATAAATCAACTTACGTTTACGCGGATCCATAATTGTATGAGATGGTATTTTTCTAGGAGGTAGAACGGAGCTCTACATCTGTAGCCGTGGCATGACTGATGAAATTTAACCAACAGACATTATTGATAACATTGTTGAATATTGTCGATGGAATTGGGAAACCAAATTTTCGATTTTTAAACGACAACGTTAGACCTCACAGAGCTAGGGTTGTCTCCAAGCACTTAGTAAATGCCCAAATTGAACGTTTGCCCTTACCAGCCTTGTCGCCTGATCTGAATTGCTGCATGTCTGCGATATGCTTGGAAGATTAATTGTTCACTAGCCCTGTGTTCACACTGCCAGATAATTAAGACAACTTCTTCCAGAATTATGGGATGCTTTGGATCAAAATCATCTGGATGACTTGATAAACGTAGCATATAAGCTGTACTAGGAAGCAGAAACGGAATTATTCGATATTTAAAAAATGGTCTATTTTTCATTTTATATGTAGGAACAAAATTTCTTATTTATTTTGTAAAATAAATTTTAAGTTGCATGTGGTTTAATTTCTTATTGATATTTATTTCTTTTATTACAATTTTAATCTTTAATAAATAATCATTTAATTCTAAAATAAGATAACAATTGCGACCAGTTTATATTGGGCTTACTAAAATATATTTGAGTGTATAAGTATGTATAAGTATGTAAATGAAAATTGAAGTTGTGGTTATTTACAGATTGGAAAATTAAACTAATTGTCTTTAGCAGAATTAAAGTGTCAGTTTAAAAGATGTTAAATTCAATGCAGAAGTTATATAAAGATATTTTTTCACTTTTTTATTGTAAAAAATGTTGAATGATTTTAGAAAATAATATTTATGGCGTGTTATAAATATAAGGATCTAAATTTTCTACATGTTGAATCAGTCACACTTTATAAAAAACAGAAAATCCAGAGGATCCTGTTTTAAATATATTGTAAAGAACCTATGATTTGTTACAATGACATAAAAATAAATCAATCACATTTACACAATTTGAATTATTGTGATCGATGGATTTACTCAGTAATAATTATGTTAATTAATTAATGCTTTGCAGCTATCTGTTCAATGCACATTCTATCGAACTGATGCAGTGAACTGAAAATTAGCTTAGTTAGCCACACTTTGTATTAATAGTTAATCTCCATAATTTTAAGTTAGTATTAAGTACGATGTATAATTGACCCATCTACAATACACATACTAGGGTCTATTTCATTCCATCCATCACATCATTAGTATGCAGTCAAACAGTGATCATGGACACATGAAGCGTAGCACCAAGATGTCTATTATCAGGATTGGAAATTGTATGATCATGTGTTTAAATGAGTAAGTATCTAGTATTTGCGCAAATGAGTGAAATGTGAAATACATGAAGCGCGTACAAATAGCTTGTACGATTCCGTACTATGGGTATCGGCCCACACACGAGTTGGTTGGTTGCTGGTTACTAATCACTGGTTAGCTTCGCATAGAACCTCACAGTTGCGTAGCAGTCCGTGTATTTGCTTTGTTCGTTACTGACTGACATTATAGCGTTATCCATGTGAATGACGAACACAACGTACGAAAAATCTGCATTTGTAGTCACAATTACGTGTAATTCCTCAAAATAATTTTGAAAATTATTATAAATAAACTCTATGTTGATCAACGAATATCGATGGTAAAGAAAAAGCTAAAGAACGCTTTCACGCAAATGAAAAACATATGTATATGAACATAACTTTGAAGTTAATCGAAAAAGTTTGGGTGAAACAGTTTCAAAGTTGGAAACAAATTGCGAGATAAATTTATATGGTCTACAAATATTTATCCTAATTGTGCTATTATGTTTAATGAAAATTAGGCACACTAAAATATGCTCCGATCGACTATTCTTTTGTTGAATGAATTTTGAATGACATTATTAATACCGATCCTTGTAACCGTAAGTTTAGAACAAACATCGATTCAAACAACGGAACTTAAAAACATGCTAGGAACAAAAATTTTAATTCTGCAATTGAAAAAAATAAAAATTGATGAACAAACATTTAATGAGGAGGGTATTGAATTTGAATAATTTTAACTCGCATAAAGTTCAATGAAATGTTTTTAATGGGCAATTGAGAATTATTAAAATCTTTATCCTTCATAAAGGAAACTCTTATTCAATTGATTCAAGTAAATATGCTAAATTAAAATTAAATAAAGTAACCAACCAATATCAATTTTTAATATATTAATACGAGGTGAATATCTTGAGAATGACAAATTTTTGTATTTGGGTTTATTATTTCATTTAAGGCAGAGTTCAGAATTAACACCCATCCGATTTATATTAATAATACTTCCAACAGTACCCAATTCGTTTCAATAAAAAAAAAAATAACTCGGCTACTGCTGTAAACAGTTCGAATCTTAATCTCCAATCTTAATTGTCTTATTTAAACCTGAGAATGGATATTTTGGTACGAAAATGAATGAATGAGAATTAATTGGATATTGAGTTATTTCTATTATCAGAAAAAAATGATGCTTTGAAGATTATTTTGAAATATGCAGATACTACTATGCTAAATATGTTACCCATAGAATTGAAAGTAAAGGAAATTGTAATTATCCATTTTTTATCAGTTTACACGTTTTAGTTATATAAAAATTATAGAGATTTAGCATCAAACTTATACAATGTCTTATATCTGTTTAATTATTTTCATTATTTATCTGATCTTCATCTGCTATGGTTAAACTTATTAAAATTACTAATATTCGACAATATTTGTATGAAATTTGATCTTTCTACATCTCTAACTCAGTTATCTTTCCCCTGATACAAATGATTTATTGTCCCGTTGGATGTACTATTTATTCATATTTCTAACGAAATATTATTCATCTCAATCGGGCTTGGTATTAATTTTGGACGCTACTTTAAGTAAAATGATAGACCGAAAAACATAAATTTGCCATTATCTAGATGAATGACCCAAATTGGATGGAATTTTCATGTTCAGCGCACCCAAATTGCTCTAAAAAATGGTAAGGGAAAATTCCCACATTTCAAAAGTTGAAATTTGTAAACTAGTGTTGGTTTTACAAGTGGTCCAAACGTAAAGTAATTTCATGTTTAAATATTACTTATACTCGTTTCCAATCAAAGATCCAAAACTTAATACTTAATTTAAAATATGTTTTTTCATTCGTAATTGAAAACCTGTATTTTTATGTTTATATTTATCAATATTAAATTGTAACCTGAATAACTAAATATAGAAAAGTGTATTTACATTTTACCAACGAAACATCTCTGATGACAGTATTCATTTGGGAAATCAAAGGTTGTAATAAAATAACAAGCAGTAAATATGATTTATATTTATATTCAACTGGTTCGAAGAGTTGAAGTCATCGTAAAGAAAATACCCAATAAGAAATCTAACAACGTCTATTTTATTTGCAAAATAAGCAAAACGAAACAGCAAAATAATGAAAATATTAAATGAGATCATTAAGTTAAGAACAACAAGATAATATAAGGATAAAAGTTATTCGAAGTTAATTAATTCGATTCAGTAATTAATATGGATTTAATTTTATGTATTTTCTAATAACACAATCGATCACACAACATTTTAAAAATTAAAATATTGCGACACAGATTAAAATAGAATTTTCTTTTTTTGGTCCATTTATTAAAACTAAAATATCTACAGTTCAGTCTGAGCAAGTCGTATTGTAGCCAATATTTTAATATGGAACGCAAAACAAATTTGTTTATATTATTAATAAATATTTTTTATTTTATATGATTTTTAAAGAACTGTAACTTTTCTACATTAATGTTATTAATGTTCGTGTTTTGTATACAATATTAGTCACAATACATTTTGCAAAATTTATATATTTCAAAATGAGTTATTGAAAAGTGTTTGCTTTCTGAAGATTTTATTTGTGGCTAATACAAAATAAAAATTTTCTTTTTATTAATATTTGATATTATTTTCATATACCATTTAAAACTTAAAATTTGTTTTAATATTAATATTATACAAAATAAAAACTGTATATATTAGGAATTATTCTATATGACATTTTTTCAATAAATATTGTTCGTTATTACTCTTTAAATTGATTGATTGTATTAATCTTTACTAAATATAAATATATTTACCTATGAAATTATAGGACATTTGATTTATAGTTAATACTTTTATGCTGATCGGTAATAAATCAAAACATTCCATTTAAAAATTAAAAACTATCAAAATTTATTACCAAATAAATGTGCAAATAAACATTTTTTATGTTACTTAAATAAATTTAGATAGTTTTTACTTTTTAATTTAATAGTTTTAATCCTTTCAAGTTCTCTATAAAATATTAACCAATCTTTGCTGTATATGTATTTTATTTGTTGCAAATATTTGTATATTGAATGATTAAAGTAAAACATTTAACAACATTATATAAAATAAAAAAGATTTTCTTTGTGCTATTAGAAATAAAAATTTTGTATTTTATATTTCGTTAGAATAAATTAATAATTTTAATGTTTTAATTTATTCAAAATTATATTTAAGCCACAATACTTTATCATTCCCAAAATCAAATTATTTATTAAAAAGTGCATAAAGCACAAAATATAAATAAAATTTTCTTCGTGTTAAGAATTATTTTATATGATATTGTTTATATAAATATTGTTAGTTTTTACTTTTTAGATTAATTGTTTTAATTTTTAATATATTGAACACATTTTACAGGGTATTTGATTTATGGCAAATATTTTTATGCTGAACGTGAATAAATCAAAATATTCAATTTAAAAATTAAAAGTCATGAAATTTATTTAAATAACAGTGTCATATAAAACACAAAATATATCTGTGTTAATATTAGGAATACGAATTTTTTATTTTATGTGATGTTTAAATAAACTTTAATTGTTTTTACTTTTGATTTAATTCATTCACATTCAATTTATTAATATTAGTCATATAACATTTTGCAAAATGTATCACTGCCAAATCGAAATGAGTTATTAAAATGCTTTGCTTTGTCAATATTTTATTTGTGACAAATATATACGTCGAAAATCCAACTTTACCCTATATACGAATCATATTATTTTTACAATGCGTGATTGCTTATATTTATCAACCAGTTGAATACAAATATAAATCGAATTTACTGCCTGTTATCTTGTTATAAGCTTTGATTTCTCGAATGAATACTCTGTCACTGATAATATGAATAAATCTTCTCACGTTCAGATTATCTAGTTTTACGCATATCTTAAAAATCATACAACACTACACTGAATTAGTTTTACTGTAAACTACAGTATAAAAAATACCCTACCTGCACAAATGGTTTATTAACGATGTTGTCCAGTTCACCATCCAGTTCAATTTTTGTTTAATTGATTACTATTTGTATGCGGTGCTGTGTATTTTTATTTTACCAATGTGTGTACAAGCCTGAAAATGGCATTTAATACATTTCAGGCACATTTCTATGTGACCAGTTAGCTGACAGCTTTCGCTAAGCACGCTAAGTACGCATCTCACTTGTACAAGTATATTATTATTATATCGTACCCTTTTTCGTCTGAGACCACTGAAGGGTAAATAATAGACCGCATATTTGGGTTGGAAACAAAACTGGACCTTAAGGGGATAATGTCGTTCTGAAGTTGATGATTACTTACCTTACATAGCTTAGAAAATACCGATGTCGTTACATAGCTATGTATCTGTGTACGATGAAGAGATAGATAGTTACGGAGGCTTGTCTACGCTTAGAGAATGGCAGCATTAATTTGATGGCGCGAGTCAGATACGGTTGTTGCTGAATACTACAATACATTTATAGAACAAGTTTCTAGTGTTGTTAAAATTTTAGTCATACTTGTATTCACAAGTGTCCAGATGTAACTAACTCAGACGCCAATTAAATTTTAGTCCGACCAACGTGCGAACGCCTCGAAACTGTGGTTGTAAACTATGCAAAATCTGTTTAATTTCAATGAAAATGTGATAAAGAAGATCTTTATAAAACATAAACAAATCCATGAAAAAATTTATTTTTCTGTTGCAACAATTCACCAGTTTTATAACAGTCTGCAGTAATTGAGAAACATATACACACGAACTGCTCCATTGCAGCTTGTTGGTAGTCTCTCCCTTTTACTCCTTTTTGCATTCTTTATAACTTTTAAAGTGTGTTCGAGAGTCGTTTCGAATTATTATAATACTTTGCGGCAGCTTTTAAGTTATAATCATAAAATGTTCTAATTTTAACGTATGTTTTATAAATAACTGTTTTCTTAAGATGTCACTTTAGTCTAGTCGGTAATGTTATGTTACTCGTGACCTTTACGAGTATAACGTATATATTTTGGAAAAATGCAGATGTATTAATAAATCACCACATACACTCAGTGACTCAGAACACGTAGATTCAGTGGTTCAATTTTAGAACTCATTTCACTTTTGTTCTCTTTAAAAGATTCTTTGCAAATGCCGGTAATAAAAAGGCTAGTAAGTTTCAGTTAAGTAAGTTTTACAGAGGGTTAAAAGGTGTGGTGTCAATCGGAATTGATGGGGAGCTGGTGGTGTGAAGAAGGTCGTGAACTCTATGCGAGCGGTTCAAATCACAAAATGATGTCAACAATTGTGGTTATACAAGATCACTTTGTGACCACTCACGCAAATACCAATCAGTGGTTTAAAAAAGAAGGAAGACTTCTTACCAAACGAAGGTTTCATCGTAGGATCTGGTCTTTTAATGTATTTTCTTACCGTTGAATTTGGAATGGAATGGGGTTGGCTTAAGTGACGACTTTTGTTTGTTCATGCGTAAGGTTGGGTACGTGTTAGAAGGAGAAAGATAAAAGCCATATTTATTGTGTTTATGCTTAACATAGGTAATTTGGCCGTCCAGTGACATATCCAGGAAATTGTGAATAATCGTTAGTACTTTTATGATTTCGATGTAAATTTATTTCGACGGCTAGTAAGATCTTCGGCTTTATCATTGATTCAAAAGGGGTTACTACATAATTAGTTCAATGTCAGAAGTACTTGGATCATCGCAGAAATCCAATTTATTATTGTAGTTTAAAAAAATATATTATACATCAATATTTTTATCCAAATTATTAAACATTACCTGTTTATATTACCTCAGACTGTACGTCAAAAATCATTGAAATCTGACTACTGGATTTACAATAGTGGTCATACTTCCAACAACTTATTAAAGTATATTAAATATGAGCTATACTGCTTGGAATTGGATGCTGGGACCTATAATATTTATTTCTTTATGGTCATTGTTCTCTAGAATTTAAATCGATTATGTACTAGTGATTGTAATAATTTAATCATTGATCGAAGTGCAAATGTAAGAAAAAGTATAATTCAGGATTAGTCGTCGTTACGAATAAGATTAATCGAGTTGAAAAACCTTGAAAGAAAATTTACAATTCCTGTGAAAAATAAACCAGTCTTCAACTGAAGTTAAAGTCAGTCTAAAGAAAATGGGACTGTCTGAAATTAGTTCAAGGACTGTGAGATGATGGTTACCTTCAAGAAAAACTACTACTAAAAATATGGATCACTGAACAGTTGGAGCAAGTAGTTTTTTGTGCCGAATCTAACACTAAATTATATATAAAATGGGTATGTTAAACATCCTAGAGGAACAAAACTACACAAAAAGTTTGTTACACTCACATCGAAAAATGACGAAGATTCAATTATGCTTCCGTTCTTTTGACTGATTTATGTTTATGTTTTAATAAATGTGTTTCAACATGAAAAGAATCTTGTATTTTGTCTTGCCTATCTCAATGTTCATATATCAAGCCTATAGAAAACACGATAAGTTTATAATTAAATTTTAATAAATATTTTACAAATTCAGATGAATTTGTCACAACAAATGAACAAACTTAAAGGAATATGCACTTATATATTTGAAAAATGGTCGAGTCTATGAAGGGCTAAATATTATGAAACTAAAAGAATATTATACAAAGTGTTAATGTTAATGTTAAATTAAATAACATTAATTTAATTATTTAAAAATGCAAAATTAATGTTGTTATATTTATGACCCTCAATTCTGAAAAATATATGTACCATTTTATATAATGTTGTTAATATTCTTTACAGTAGTAATTATTTTTTAGCGATTAACAATGTTATCTTTATGAACAGCACAATTGATTTATACATAAAGACATCCAAACTAATTATCCATTTTCTCCATTGCATTAATAGTTGGGACCTTTTCGGTTCATACTAATTGTGAGTCGTAACTCCGGCCTGTTAAGCTAAAATAAACGTCTCAACGGTCGATGAGTTTTCTTGAATTTTAATTTGTACGAAAGTAGATAAAGTCCTTGTCAATTATTTTATGTCGAGGTTCAATTTAATTGTAGTATCTCGGAATTAAATTTTAAAAATGAGATTTTCATCTTTGACGTAATTATGTAAGTCAAGAGAAAGCGCAGGACTGAGACAATTGAATCAGTGTTTTATAATTTTCTTTTGTGTCTTATTCTATTATTATAATCCGTACTGTGGTACAAATTAAATTGTCAAGTATTCAAGTATTCTTTATTCACGAAGTTATTATAGTCGTCAAACTAATTGTAAGTTTATTTTAATTGAAGTACCTGGCAAAATAATGATGGAAAATGGTGTTTTATTGCTGTTATTTGTACAGTTTGTGTTTAGTCACCTAAAAGCAAGGATTCTTGACCAAAGCAATCAATTTAATCCAATTTTACGGCATAAGTAGTGTTCTATCGATAATCAAGGAACAATTTATGTTTACCCAATATATATTTTTTTGTTTGTTTCCATTTATTTTTATTTGTTAGTTATTTATATTGATTTTTTTTTATTAATTTTTATTTTATTATAATATAATAGAAGAGATATTTTTTCTGAAATTTTGGTTGCTTCTATATCGTGAGTCTGGTATAACAATATTTTTATTTATTCATACTGAACAATATACAATTCATAATTAACAAAATACAATATACAAGTACCTTTGTCATGTACATTTAGTCAAGAAGATAGATTCTATCTTTTAAAAATAAAAGACGTGACCAGCAAAATAATTTATTTATTACTATACTCTCTCGTATTTATTAAAGTATTCAGATTAGGAAAAGGGGGTTTAATTTTTTCACAACCAACATTTTGTCATAGTAATTGAAACTGAAAATACACATTTATTTAATAAAAAAATCCACCACTCAACAGCAAATTTTGTCGTGTTATTATTGGATATCGTAATAAAAAAGAGATCGAATGTTAAAAGTCTTGCCATAACTGAATCCAGCAGACACACACACACACATGATTAGTAGTTTTTGAAACTGAAAAATTGGCAATGTTTGCGAATTTTGTTTGTCTGGGTATTTGGAGTTAATTCATTGGCTCCCTACCTTTTAAACAATAGTCCGACTTTAAAGCACATGTGCGAATATTGAAACCAAATATAAATATTTAAGATTTACTAATGAAACGAATCGGCGAGAAGAAGCATATTTTAAAAGTGCTTGCACACAAAATAATCATTAAAATTTAATAAAAAATTGTTATTGCTTGTTTAATTTTTGGTTTTACAATATATCACCCTTCCACCTTTATTTAAATATTAAATTATATTCTATTTTAATAAATAAAAACATAAAAATGTATTTTTTAAAATTAACTACATGTCAATAAAATCATTTTCATAGGTGAGGCACTGTCTCATCTGCCGCATCTGAGTAACTGCTACTGATCTCTATGATGATGTTACCTATTTTTCTAAAATATATTTAATGGGTAGGATGGACAGGACAGTAATATTAATTTTGTTTTTTCAAATGGAACTCTATAAATGTTACTGAATTTTTGAATCCAAGTGATATTCTTCTTTTAATTGTTCGCAAACTTCTAATAAATCACCTTGAGAAAATATTTTCTCCTTTGAAACATTTACACATTGATATATATAAATTGAGTCCATCATGTGCAAAAAGTAGAAATTGGTATAAATTTCATGAACAAGTAATGATGCATGATTTGATTGTGGTCGATTTGCACAATTAAATATATAACAATCATGGAAATGGCGAAATAAGAAAAACTCTAAATCAAAAGAAGGTATCGGTTCATGAATAGCTAATTAGAGGCCATATTTCAGTCTGCTCCGTTAGCGAATATCACTAGAGCCACTAAATTCTCATTATCATTACACTAAAGTTTGCCTAAACGAGTATCAATTTAAACAAATTTACCTCATCTGTCCGATGCAGTGTAGATATTCCGAATACATTGCACAATAAAAGTTGATAAAGGTGCTAAATCCACCCCTATCTCTGAAGAATTTATATGCACCCACTGTAAAGTTAAAGTTTGGAATAATAGCCCCAGCCACGTTGAAAATTTAACATAATGTTATCTTCTGTCATTATTGTCCTGCTCCGAGATTTATTAAGGCAGGGCACTTGCGAAGTGAATTATTTGAAGCAATTTCACAAGGTAATGAATAATTATTGGAAATGGAGTTAAAATAATTCTTCTTACAACACGAAGCACTTAAACGAACAAATTACAAACGCGATTATGGGCACGCAATATATAGTATAGTACTGAAAAAACTAACTGATGTTTCTAACATTTAAATATTTAAATAATATAACTTTGTTTAATATGACTTATTTTCAACCAGTTTTTTGATCTGAAGGAAATTTTAACCTCAGTTTTCACTTCCTCTTTAGAATTAAACGGTTTATTCAAAAAAGTCACACTGATAAAAATCTTGGGAATATGTTGGATGATGTGTAACTAATCAATTAAGCTTTTAGAGCTTCTTTTTAGTCTCTAATGGGAAGAAGCAGAACGCTTTTTCTATTTAAAGTAGCACATATTTGAGTAAATTTAATCAATTTTTCAGAAGTACACAGTTGTTTTAATTATTTTTCCTTCTTCTCAATGTCCAAATACACGAGTATTGTCGTAAATATTTTATATATACAATATGGTCAATATAAGATTTTTGTATTGTATTCAACTTCTACATATACATCATTTTTAACCCACAAAGATGTTTTAAATATAATGTAGGAAAAAGATACATAGAGTAGTTGGAGGAAAAAACATTAGAAGTCTCCAAACAATATACAGGTTGTTTATTTAAAAATGAGCAATGTTCCATAAGTATGGATATAAAAAAGATATTAATAGACATTAAATGGCAATGCCTCTTTTGTGATACTTTATTGGAAAGCTCTTGAAAATTGCCATTTAATGATACTAATCAAAATAATTCTTAATAATTTAATTTTCATTCTCAAACCTATGAAATATGTAATACACAATAATATTATTATTATTATAATTATTATTATTATTTTTATTTATTATATTATGTAAAGTTTTTATTTTAATGCAAAAGTCAGTTATCTGACAGATTGACGAAAAAATTTTTATTTTCATTTTCAAAAAAGTTACGATTGAACCATTTCGAAATAACGTTGTCGGTATTTTCATGCATAGGTCTGGTAGCAAAATATAAGCATTACTATTGTAGGGATTACCCTTAATTAGAAAAATCTTTAGTAAAATGTACTTCCATTTTGAATTTAGGATTTTGTAATCATGAAAACACCATAAAGTAAATTGTATGAGTTTCCGGCATTATTCTAATCAATCGTTAATTGGTCTTAGAGTTGTTGCCGACAGAGAATGCCGTTCAGGCATAAGGCAGGTATCACTGGAAAGAAAAAACCTCGAGGAGTTTACCTCATCGAAGATTGTCCCAAATATTCAAATAAAGTACGAGTAATCGAGTAAAAATTACATATAATTTTCATCCTGAACACCATTGTCAAACAATTTGCTCCGTGTTATCGAATTTCAATTTTCGTATATTCAAATAAGTAGTTAACGAAAAAGAGTACTTCATTTTCCGGTTTATAATATATAAATTATTTTAAATCATGAATACGTCACATATGTAAAGATAATAGAAATCTTTAATAAAATCCAATCACCATGAACACAGGTATTGTGTGGCAGCCGTATCTTAATGCGGTTCCATCAAAAAAGGCGACGGCGAATGCATTATGTGGCGCAGTGCATTTTATTTCACACATAACCGCATGTGTCCGGTTATCGTGGAGAAACCCGTATTTACAGCACGCCGGAATACTATAAAACGACTTTTCCTAAGGCAATAAAAACCGAAAATAGTTTCTTTCACGACGGTCCGAACCGATTTCGGATAGATAAAATATACCGGGCGCGAATTGAACCCGTAGCCATCGAGCCGGTCAAATTCTGAATGACTAAATTCGTCGTAACTGATCCAATGGACTTTTTCAATATTCTTGGCTGAAAGTCGGCGACTTTGTGAGTGGACATCTGGAGTTTTAGGGGCGTACATTGCCAGAGAATGGACAATGAAGTCTTGTCGCAGGAATCTGAAAATCCGCAAGCAATATCCTTTTTCACATCTTTATTCATTCCGGTACGTTGTTCTGTACTCGAATTTCCGGTGTTTTACTTTCAATGGAAACTTCGCTTTTTAAATATATATTTGATGTAATAGATTTATTGTAAGTAATTTTTTATTTAAATTAAACTTTTATTTAAGGAAATACATGAAAATCTATACCATATAATTTGATTTGAATTTTTATGAAAAAATTTCTTCAGTATTCGAATTAATATCATAAATAATATTGCATATTAATAATTAATTATTTCTAATGAAATGACTAACTAAACTAACTAAATCACGGAATAAATAAAAATCAGTTTAGGGTTTGTAAAAATATCTTAATTTAATGTATCATTGAGACGTTAACATATTTGTTTTATTAATATTAAAACTTAGTCATTATCAGATATATTTTGAGTATTTTTAACATTTTATTTCATGACCTACTAGAAGATATATTCATTTATGAAATTTGGTATGTACCCAAGCTATTTATTTATTTCACAAAAATGCTCTAATCCATTTTTCTAATTTTTTCAGTATAAAATATACTTACTACAGTCAATCTCTGCCGGTTGATATTGATTGTTTTGTCCTATTTTTCATTAAAATCAAATTATAAAGAAAGTTGATGATTCTTATCGGTAATAATTGATTGATTGATATAATACTAATTTCAGAATAATTCAGTTCAATATTCATAATGAATATAACTTATAGGAACTTCAATAGCTTTCAAATATTCTACAGTTTTACAGAAAGTTAGTCCTTTGAAGTTTCTAGTTCTTTCTTGAGTTTAAGAGAATATTTATATAGATCATGTAGCAGTTTTATTCATTTGTCATTGGGTTCTGATTTGAAAACAAATGAAAACTGGATAAAAACTGTGATCTTTTTTTAATATAACTTACTACCACCTTCGTTTTCACAATCGGTTTAGTGCTTGTTAAAATGTCTTTAAAAGTATATGACTGAGTGATATCGTTAGTTTAATATAACATTGTGTAACAGACAATAAACTGTGTGCTTTCTGGGAAATAAAACTATCATTATCTTATATTTTAATCTTTTATTTCTTGGTTTCTAATTCTGCCACCAATTTGATAGATATATATATATATATATATATATATATATATATATCTACCAATTTTATTGACAATGTTCAACAATGTTATCGGTTGCACATGTGGGGCTCCGTTCTACCTCAGAAAAATACCACCCCATATCATACGAACCCACCTTGGTATGCGTAATCTTCTTGAACATAACGTGGATTTATTCTTTGACTTGGAGGTCTCCACACTCTTACTAACTTTTTATATACATCACAGTATTACACTCTTCATATACAATTCTCTTTTTTGACACCAAGCTAATTTCGCTGCACGTCGGGCTGGCTGGAGGGGTAGTCGCCTTATAGGTCTCCTGCAACGGTATCCTGCATCATTTAATCGATTTAAAACTGTCCTGCATATATGACGCCCAGTAGCCGCTGGTGCTTCTCTGATTAATAATCTGTTTCCTGGTCATAACGTCTCTGCATGATTTTAAAAAAAGGAAGTAGAAATTGGTTGTTAATTCTAGAAAAGTGTGAAACTGAATATTTAAATATTGACTAAAATTCATCATCCTCGTTTTATTGTTTTCATTTTTACGTTTTTATTCACAAATAATTAACGTGCACAGAGCGTATAAAAATTTAATAATAATTTATATTTTGGTCGAAATATGCCCACCTTTTTTCGATCAGTTTAGTATGCTTCGATTTTTTTTATTTTCTTTTGTACTATTATGCATTAAAATAAAATTATCCAATACTAATTTCAAAACAATTCAGTTCAATATTCATAATGAATATAACTTACAGGAACAATACAATATCCTCAGTTAATTCATAGTTTTTCTGAAAATTAGTTTTCTCTAGTTTCTAATTCCCTCTTTTTACACCGATTATGAATCAGTTTTGTTCGTTTGTCATTTTGTTATAAATTGAAAACAAATGGAAATCGGAGAGAACTGTATGTGACGTTTTTGTCATATAATTAACTGACATATTAGATTTCACAATCAGTTTAGTGCTTGTTAAAATAGGTTTTAAAGTGTATAACTGAGTGATATTATTGGTTTAATTTAACATTGTGAAGCAAATAATAAATTTGTGCATTTGTTATAAATCATCGTATGTTTGTATAGAAAATATTTTATGCGATTTTTATGGTCTTAAGAACTATTTTATTCATTAAAATTAAATTATAAATTAAGAAATTGATATTGAAATTATTGACCAACACTATTTTCAGAACAATTTGGTTCAAATTTAAGTTTTTTAAACATAAATAAGTAATATTTAATTCAAATATTTAGTAAAATTATTATTATTATTATTATTAAATTTGTGAAATATAAATAATAAGAGAAAATTTAAGAAGTGATAACATATGTAGTTAAAAAAATCTGAATATCTACGTACTACGAAAGTATAAATAGAACGACTGGAGAACACAAACTAGATCACAAAATAAAAATAGTTTCACATGGATTAAGTGTTCTGCGTGTTGCTGAAAAAAATGACATAATTTAGAGAAAAAAGTAAAAGAAGCACATATCGAGATAAATAACATAGCAGAAACCAATGAAATACTCATACAACCTCTATAAATAAATAAATATTTTATAAAAAAGAATTATAATCAAAAGATAATATGTTATCATGGTTATTTCTCTAATAAAATTATCTTAACAATGACAGTTTAATTATTAAATTAATTAAAATTAAAAACTTTAAAGGGACTGTTTCATATGCGAATTCAACTTCATGTAAATAATAAAAATACTTTTTTTACATTAGTGATTATTCGCATTCACCACTTTTTACAAATTTGTTTTTGTAGGTCTTCCACCAGAAATGACGGTATCGAATTAATAGCGGCGAATCTTAAACTTTTTAAATGTTAATAGATAAATAAATATATTTATTTGAATTCTAAAGTAACACAAACTTTTGCCAAGTTTTTATAATTTAGTGAACTTTAACATTCTTTATAACTTAATTTCGTGTTTATTTATTATCGAAAATTCTTTAGAAATTTATGGGCGTAGATTTTTCCACGAATAACATACAGCATACCTACTTTAAAATTGACAGAGTTAAAAACCCTCACGGATAGTTGCTACACATCAGCATAAATTTGCAAGCATATATACCGCAAAGTTTCAAAGGAAATGCTTTAAGGTAAATTTACGATATGTAGGTGGATATACATTTTCTTAATATTAAGGCATATTATTTTTAAACTAGTCATGAGATTTTTACACTATATATTTAACGTACGATTTTAGAAAAAGTTGTTTAAGTAACTATCGAATTATTATTATTATTTGAGTCAAATAGCCGGTAAGTACATCACATAAAAAGTTACTTTAAATTACATTATTTGTCATAGGAGGACGTTGGAAACTCACGAGTATCAATCGGAGTAATCACACCAACAGCGAGTTACAGGCGTTGTTTAATCTGTTTCTAAAGCATATTAAGCTATAACTTATACGAACAGATATAATATCCTCAGTTAGCTTTCCATTAATCCATAGTTTTCCAGAAAGTTGCTCCTCGATAGTTTCTAATTCCCTCATGAGTTTAAGTGAATATTTAAATTGATTACATATGCAGTTTACTCCTTTGTTACTTCGTTGTAACAATTGTAAACTTTTTCTAATATAAATGTTAAATTAAACAGTCTTAATCAAAAGATAAACATGAATACATTGTTTATTTCTGAAGTTAATTGTGGGTGACCCTGTTATATTTAGTGATTAGCAAATGAGAGATGTTTTAGTGGATTGTTTCGACTGTTGTAAAATCTTAATTGTACCGATGGTTTTCTTATACAGGAAATATATTTTATAAAAATGATAAGTACATAAAAATAACTACCATCATCAAAGTCTAGAGCATCTCCGTAACTACACTTATTCTTAATAGTTGTTGTTTTAGCGATGGGAATGATTTATCTGACCTAAAAAAATGATTATTACATTTACATTTTAAAACTGAATTGAAGCAATTCAAATTAATTTGTTTTTAATAACATACGAAGTAAATTTCTCCTTTCTTCCTTGTTTAACTAAATTTTAACATTCTAACAAAGAAATTTTAATAACTTAACTTTTGTTTAGTTGCATATTAAGAATCTGAAACATTTCTAAAGAAAAGTCTACATAATATTTTTAAGAGCTTTTTTGCAAACTAAGTTGATATTATAAGTATTAGATTTATTTTCTAAAAATTATTATTAATGTTTTCATTGTATAATGGTTAAAAATAGTGTAATACTAATTTAGAAGATTCAGTGATAAATTATAATTTATTTCTGATATTTATTGTGGGTGATTCCGTTATATTTAGTGATTGGCAAATGCGATTATGCGATTATGTCGATTATTTCGATTGTTCTAAAATCTTGATTGTTCCCCATGATTTTCTCTTGCAGTCGAATCGAGTCGCCACCCGTGATCGAGTTCGGGAGATTTTAATCGATTGGATTCAACAAAATCCAAGTTCACAACTTGAACGTGTCATTCATTGGTCATCGGTCATTCGAATCCCGAACGGTCGACTCGAGGTAATAGAGAAACATCTAGATTAGTCAATCGACTTACGCATCGATGGTTGTTAATTTGGACCGACTAGATTTCATTGGATTGTTCGAACTGGTTCGTCACTAGTTAAATAAACCTGCGCATTCGCCATTTTCTTATGTCTAAATCCTTTGTATAAAGTCAATATTATATTTATATGTTTTAAAAAGTGGAGGTTGGTCTAATTTTTTTTATCTTCAGTTTTATATTTTTGCCGTCTTGTTTATTTGTAGGTTTTTTGTTACAGTTTCTAATTACATATCAAGAAAAATTACTTGTCACTCCGACGAAAATTATTGTTAAATACCTGTTAACGTGTTAAGTTATTGAATTTTGTTAATTTTCTGTGTTATATGTAGCTTTTATTGTAATACTGTTAGCTGATGTTTCGAATTAATGTTTGATTCACTAAAATAAAAAATATTAATTGACAATATAAGAATAATACATGTGCAATTACCACAACAAACATATAGATGCTAGCCTTTTGAAGACTTACTGTCATCCAACAAATAATTATTGGTCCAACATCAGCATGTCCGGTTACGTTATACTGGAATTATGTAAAAGGTGAAATAGTGAGTCAATGATGGCCCAACAATGAAACATGTAATGGCCCATTAAAAGTGCAATAACTGTTTGGTGGCAAGATCCAATGAAATCTCAGTAATGGCCCAACAATGAATCAGTATTGACTTATTTCAAGAAGTATAAAGGCACTTCAGTGGTGTTTCGGAGAGATATCTTGAGTGAGGTATTTTTATAAAAATGATATATACCACCTTTGGATGCACTACCTTTAATATTAATTAATTAAATTTTAGAATTTAATTTATACTGGTTAACTTCGGCAGTTTTAGGTTGTTTCATTCGATAAGTCGAACAAATTCCTTTCACTTTTAGAATACAGTTTGAGATAATAGAGAATAATATATAATTAAAAAATCAGAAAAAATATTGTTTATAGTGATCAGTATTTTTTTTTAAACTAGTAATTCATTCATCTACTTGATCTAATAACGTGGACAATATCGTCCTTCATTCAACAAATTGGAATGTTGGAAACACTCCAAAGTAGCCATAGTAATATGAGGCCGGGGATTATACTGTAGGAAAACTGGATGTTGAAGGGTCCTAAGGTGCGGCAGGAAATGGGGTTCCACAATTTCCCGGATGTATCGCTGGCCGAGCAATTTACCACTAATGAAAATTAAAGGTAATTGACTACCAATAGCACCCCAAACCATAACTCCACTTGTTCAATGTACAGACTTCTCTATAAAAATGGCGGATTTCTCCATTCCCCGCGAAGTACTCTCTCGAATCTTTCATGTTTATTTTATAATGTGTAAAGAACGTTAAGAAACCACCGGATTTTACGGTTAACTTTTCCTATGGTCTTTCTTACCGAAGCGAAGTTCTCCTGAACCTCTCGCACGTTAATTTTGACCTTCTCTCCAACAATTCTCTATATTCTCTCTATCAAACTCAATATGATTACTAAAATTTGCACATCTTGAAATGTATAAAAAAAATATTGAAATGTACACAGTAGTACACACATGTATACACATACATGTACACACCAAATTTTTTCAAGGGGAATAGCCACTGTGATGACCGAAAAAGTAAGCTATTTTCGGATTTTTTTTTTGATCTGGATAATTCAGGAATATCGTGATCGGGTTCTTTTTATTTATTAAGACTAACATATATTCAATTTAGTTTGTATAAATTTTTACTGAAAAATATTAAAAATTTATATAGTTGTGAGGCTTGCTGTTTTAATGAAAATGCTTATCTAAAAAAGTCAGTTGCATTTGAATTCGCATAGATATATCGTTGTATGTAGCCAACTTTTTTTTATTTTGAATTGAAACTACGCCCGACTGAATTTTTTTCATTTTTTTGCCATTTTTTGGATGTAAGCGATAAAAATCAAAATTGTCAAAATCGGTTACGGTTAAACATAAAACAAAAAAAATTAAAGTTGTTTTGAGAACCACGCGTTTAAAATATTTGTACTTATATGAACTATTGAGTTCAGGATCAGTAGTGTCCTTGACATTTTTTATTTAACACTGGATGACATTTTTCACAGTTCAGGACAAGCTTGAAACCTAATCCTCGGATACTACGCTCAGAAAAATTTATATTTTTCCCACATGAAATATAGTCACTAAACACAGTAAAAATGGAAAAAAGTTTTATTTATAACTAATATTTTAACATCACATTCAGTGTATTGTAATATTTTTCTTTTTGAATCACTCGTACACCATTCGGGAGATAAATTTTCACGTTTTTCAGTTCTAAATCTATTACGAGGTCGATTTAGTTATTCAATAATATAAAACAAATAAAAAACCTAATGCTTAATTACATACATATTTGTGAAGTTATTAACTCACAGTGACCATTTCCCTTAAAATTGGACAACTCGATCTTTGTGTTCTCTTTTCTATGTCACTGAGTACATTAAACTGGTAAGTATAATCAATTGTTAAACTTTACCAACCACGGGAAGCAATGTAATAAAATCGCACGATGGGCAACAATGACGTCGTACAAAGCGTAGTAGTAAATTGAAAAATTTATATCTTCGAAAATATTCAACGTATCGACATAAAATAACACCATTTTGTTTATAGTACCTATTTCTAATTAAAAAAATAATACATTTTTATTTTGGCAGTTTATATCCTTTATATTCTCTCCACTTCAGTTGATGCATAGTGAATTATAAATATTTTTGTATCCACATGAGAACTTGGCACGTTTTTTATATTTACATTTTTATTTATTAAATAAACAATATTCGATAAACTAGGTTAATTAATATGTTGTCAAACAGATAAAAAACTAAAATAAATTGAAAATATTCAATATGTTGTTTTATTAAATACGGTATGTACAAAATTAAGTACATCAGTATCAAAAACAATTTTTTAATATGTAATGTATGTGACAACTGTATTTTATAATTTTACTTACCCATTAATTAATGTGATTAAGACTCTTTTGTAAGTGAACTCTTTTGTGAAACTGAAATGGAAGGGAGGTTAGGTGCAACAATAAAACACAGTTTAAAATTAATAATGATTTTATGTATAACTTAATATTTCACTATTCACTTCATAAAAACAATAACAAAAATAATTCAATTAAAAATCACAATCGGCAAGTCAAAAACTAAACATTATTTTTAATTGAACTTACATTAAAATCGACTAGTCAAATGCAAACACTGATACAATCTATAAAAACACAATTCCAAAGAAAGAATAAACCTATTAAAACCGCTTGAATAAAAGCGAAATTAAAATTAAAACCCTGTTTCACTTTATTCGTTGGCATAAAAAGACAAAATAAAACAGTTTTATAGAAAAAATCTACTACGGAAACTGTCACCCACACACTTTATCACTGAAAAGGAAAATGTGCGGAGGCCGTTCCTCGAAACATTAAATGCGTAAGTAGCTCTAAGATGATATTAAGTATTGATTTGTCTTTTCAGAAACAATTGAAGATTGGGTTTTAAGACAGCTCAAGTGTTTTCAATGTTATGTTGATTATTAAGTATGTACATAGTTAACTTCTTTAAGCAAGTGAAAAATCTACGTTACTTTGGTTATTCAGTCGTAATGTATTATGTATTACATTTAGTTTGTAGGTTATTCAGTGTTTGAAAAGTGTAAGTATTAATAAATTATATGTACAAAAATAAATAGGACTATAAACATAAATGTACAATAATTACAGAGGCATAGAATATAAATTTAGCTTTGGTTCACCAAAATCATCCTAAAATATACAGAAGTATGTACAAATTTCTACAATAGAGTTGTGTGCGATATCGTTGATAATGGACGAGTCGAAAGAATCTAAATCAAATGGAATGTCACGTGTCAAGCTTGAAGAACTATTATAATTCCAAGTGCGCATAAGTTGAAAGTTATACTGTTGCTTTTCCTATACAGGCTAGGCTATTGTGCGCAGTTAGATAATCGTACACAACGAACTTTGGTACATCATAATTTACATATTACTAAATACTATTGGGGTGTTTACTGGCAGATACATTTTTATCACATGATTCAATGATAAAAGTCACTAGAAAATTATATTACATCAGTCCACACGATTTTACGCCAGGGCCAAGTCCGCACTTAACTGCGACAATCTCCTGTGGTCCCGCCGGCCCCTGTTAGAACCACGAGTTCCGCTCGTGTGATTGCTGTAACCCGAATCCGAACCGAAGGCGGAATCCTGCGAATAGGGTTTCGGAACCGGCCGGAATGTAGCCAAATGTCCCAGAACCGGCACCGTCTCGTATGGACCGGGCGTCTGCGACATGCATTGTATCCTCTGAGTTATGCTCGGGATCTGTCTCCTGTGGGGCGGTTCGACGCTACCCACTCTGGGATAGAGCTGCAAGAGCGCGTCCAAGAGCATACCTTCGTGGAACTCTTGTCTTCTCCTGTCCAAACTTCTGTGTCTTTTGTTCGTTTGCATTCCAGGTACCGGCGGCAAAGGTTCGTGCGGCCTCCTGAATCTGGGTATGTCGCGGCGGGGCGGGTCTGGCCTGTACGGCGGTGGCGGTATGTCCAACCGTCGTCGGTCCATTTCACCGCCCAAGCTCAGTTCGTCTTCGGCGAACTCGTCTTCGCTGTGTGGGGCACGCGCCAGTTCGCTGTCCGCATCGCTTAGTTCTTCGTATACGGGATTGTAGAGGTCCTGCGAGCAGTACGGGTCCGGACCGGGTGATGAGCACAAGAATACGGGTGGATGTTGGGAGATTGGGTATCCACTAGGGTAATGGATGTTATTTTTAACATCGATCATCTGTAACAAAAGAAGAAGTTAGAATTGAGACAAATGTTACTGCGTTGCATGTAACAGAAAAAAGGAGGCACCATTTTTGCAATTTTCCTTGGGCCCATTAAAGTGTAACATAATAGTTTTGGGCAGGATTGATATTTGTTTTTTCCACAGCCCGACGCACTGTCTCGTTCCCATCCTTGTGCCTAATATTTGTACTGGGAGAGGGAGACACAATGAGACTGTACATGAGGGTCCCAATTAACAGTATTATGTCCACAAAATTCAAAGCTTTGTTTGATGTAACTACGAGCATTTTTATTGCGAGAACTGAAACTGTTTTCTTATAGAGTGACGCTCGGGCTACTTAGTTTCGTTGTATCGACTTGGTGGAACTTCGGAAGCTTTAAGTAGAAGACAATACAGTTATTAAAGTAATTAGAAAGTTTAGCATAGCAAGCGGCATAAAGCTTTGTTGTGTGTTTCAGTAAAGCAGGAGTCGTTAGTAAGTTGGCTTAATCTTTGGATATGTGAGAAGTTTCTGGTGTTGGGAACTCGTTAGTTTTATTAATTGAACCGTCGAATTCGAGACGCTCATTAAACGGAATTAGCGTATAGAAGTGAAGTGTGGAGTTTTTCAAACGAACTTTGTATTCGGGTCCTTTTATGTAAGTTCATGCTGACGCATGATTCCGAAAGCCACACAAACGAATACACACACACATTAAATATATACTTGCGCCTAGTTTAAGAATTTGTACAGCTCTCATTGGTTATGGTTTTCTTTTTATTATTTTTTGTGTCGCAGTCGTAATATTAAGAACCGAATAAAACGTGCATTATTATTATCTGTATATGCGATGTGTTTTTAATTTCGCACTTGTCAAAGAATTTTCAATCTGGGGTGCGATGTTAAACGTGTTTTGAGCGAACACGTCCTGGTTTTTGTTCTAGGCACAAACACCTCTGACAAAGGCACGGTGTGAAAAATCCCGACTGCCGATTATACGTACCTTCCCTTTTTTCTTTTTTTTTTTTTTAACACGAGTTTTATTGTGAAGCACGGAACAATGCGGCGAAATATTTAATGAAGACTGTGCAAGGATAAATTTAACGGTGTACATGTAATTTAATTCGAACTTACCTCGATTGATGGTGCTACGATGTGTCCGCTGGGCGCGTGATGGGGTAAATGTGAAATATGGTGCGGTGTAGCTCTGGGAATGTCGTGGAGATCCTCGTATATTACTCCCGCTGTCGTGGCTCCATCACAGTTGTTTTGGGGAGTGTTCTTACAGGGCAGCAAGTTTTGTACTTTCCTCCTGAAAGGAAAAAATGCACGGTTAATTTATTTTGAATAAATATTTGCTGTTAAAAGTACCATATTTTTATTGTTTACAGTTTTTGTACAGCACACATACGACATCGATATTTTTCCCGACGTGTAGAATAATTTTTTGATTATAATGTATGTATTTTTTATGATGCTTGGCAATATTTTTGCAGAATTTTAAAATTTTTACTGCTCCAAGTATATCGACCTCGCAGTTTTCAGACACGCTGATGCTGCACGTATCTGATCTACATCCGTTGAATATCCGACACTGCACTCCTCACTTCCTTCGTATTTAGTTACACTTTTTTTATTACTCAATATGTTTACATTAGTATCAAATTTTCCTTTTGCAAACGTCGCCGTTAATTTTTTAGATGAATTATTACAGGGAGGTAACTTGACGTTGTAGAATTTTAATTAAAATTTTTTCGGTCGGTTTAAAATTGTGAATATCAAATGAAGGAAGACTTTCCGCTCAGGTTTATGTTACCTAAACAAGCCAGTTAATTTAGTTCCTAGTTAATTAAAGAAAAAACAGTTTAGTTCTGTAACAAATGTCAAAATATGGAATAAACGTTATTAAATTATTCGAAATGTGAATGCGAATTGAATTAAATAAAACTAATCGAATGAATTTATTCAATCAATACAGGTACTTTCCATTCGATAGTATGTATAAAAATAAACCGTTTAATTAATTCATTTAAATAATTAACCAATGTTAAATTAATTAATCACTGCTACTTCAATTTAAGTCATCAATATAATAAAATTATTCGAATGAATTCATTGGATAGTTGAGTTTATTAATTTACTAATTATTCAAAGGTTACCATCATTCGATAGTCCCCGTTACTATCCAGAGGGCCCCAATGTTTTTTTAGGATCATTATTGGACTATATCTTAACGTGAGCCGTAAGTTACCCGAAAGACCCCCATTAAGCCTCTTCCCGGGCTAATGACTTCCTGGACCTCGTAATGGATACTTTGCGATAATGAGTCGCGTCTCTGATTAATTAATTTGCCTGCTTTTAGGGACCTAATCGCTCTTTTCTTTACCTGTCCCAGGTCAGCCCACAAACGCCACATACAAATTGGGAGATTAGCCAAACACGAAAGTATTTTGTTAAAGATTATGGAAACGTTTGCCACATAATTTCCTTTCGCAATGTGGTTATAAAAAGAAATAATGAAACCCGAAACGAATGAAACTTCAATAGCCAAGTCGAATTTTATACTTGCATGAGTTAATAAAATGAGCAAGTATCCCTCTCTTCAGCCACGTCTTAAGAAGCTGGCAAGTGTTCCCTTGTTAATTATTCTAAGTGTAATTACACGTGTAATTACACGTCTCGGACAGTAACTATGGTAATTTCTAATTATTAATCCCAAAGTGGAGCGTGTTTTGTTTGTCACATCCATCTGTAGTTTGCTGATAAAGTTTCGACGACAATTCAACGCACGTTGAAACGATTTCAATTTTGAGGTGGCGCAAAATAACGATCCGGAATGGAGTAATAACAATTTAATTCTTCCTGCTATTCCAATGAGACTTTATGGCGTCCTTGAATGGTCTTATCGGGACTGTGGTAATATATTAGAAGCTATTTAGCGTAAGTGTTCCAATTTTGACAATTTCTCCCGATAAAGGCCTGTCTGCGGTGACAATAAGGTGGTCTTTGGCGGCATTATCTAAAGATAAAACGTAGACTTTACGTTTATGGTTTTTGTCAGAACGTTAAGTAGAGGTAGCCGGTATTTAAGTGGGTCCTTGGAACGTTTGATAAGAATTTGTGTGTCACGTTGTTTTTTTCCACCTTCGAATACTTAAAAAAATGTTTAAGGGACCATCAAATACAAGGAAAAAATCTTTCGAAGAAGTCTACCATTTAACATTCCAAGCAGCAATAAATAGATCGACATCAGCCTGCCTAATTATAATCGTGGTATATAAAAATAGCGTTTTTAATGTCTTCAATTCCAAGCTTTTTGTTAGATAACTGGCAGACAAGATGTGTTTTAAAGAATTTCATTGTCCACCTTGGAGTTACTTGGTGTATCATCTTATAAACTGGCATTAGCAATTTAGATAAAATATTTTTAAGCTTTAGTGATTTATAACGGGTTTCTGCTTGAGCAAGATGGTTAATGTCACTTGATAATTAGTAGTCAGCATATAACTCAAAATGCCGACATATCCAGATAAAACTACTTAGGAGGGTGGCACAAGAGTTGAGAAAGTTTTGCCCTTACAACACCACCATAGGATAGTTGTCTGAAGTATTTCCCCCAAATGAAATAAACAATATAACAAAATAATCGAGAATTTAATGGTGCACTAATATGTGCGTCGTAGTACAAAATGATGGTAATAACTGTTAAATGAACAGCAAAAATCAGTTAGCAGGACACAGAAGTACGGGCAATGTAGTGTAAATATTAGGGAAAAATTCAATATAATTTTGTTGAGGAAAATCACCGGCGCCGTTCGAGAATGATTTCCACAAGGTTAGACATATTGTGCCACTCAGAACGTTACGCCGTTTAGTGAAAAAACTACCGAAGTTTTCCTTGTGTACTAATGCATTTGTGTTCAACAATTGTTTATTCCTCCAATATGGACAATTTACATATTTATACTCGGACAGTTTCAATAACTACTACCCAATATTAAAAGTTTTAAATGAGCAATTTCAGTAGGCGAAGTATCATAATTCATCGTAATTACGGAGCCCGAAAAACGTGGTGGCCAAATTAAAAAGCTTGAGGACCTTTCAGTGCAATAATCCCCGTAATTCCCGAGCTGTAAATCTCTCCCGGGGACATAATAAATCCAATGACAGTATTATGCCCAACTTGTCATATTTATCTTTGTTTTTTTTTTTCTCGTTTGCAGGAACACATTCCGAATGCAATTATGAAGCAGCCCAACTTTTAATAGAATGATAATCTAGACAAACTAAATATAAATTATGGCCACATTTGAATTTATAATTGAGCCGCCCGGATGACAGGTTGAGAAAAAATTACTTCTTCCACGGGAATTAAACAGTTCCAGATGCGTCCGTCATCCGACGTAAATTTTCGTACTTGCTTAATGAATTTATGGCGGTGGGCGACACAGTCCCACGGACTAATATCGAATTTCTGAATGACCGGCCGGGCGAATAACAATGAGCTTACCGATTTTTTAATGACGGACTAACAATAGCCGGAAACAATGTCGGAAGCGGGTTTACTGGATCGTTCGACGGTGGTTAAAAACAACCAGGATTGGTCGGTGATGTCCGTCGTTGTAGTGGAATTTGATAATTGGTGGGCGGTACGACGTTCGAACATGGTGGGTGAAAGTAGTGGTTATTAATACGGTACACTCGAATACGATAGTGGCGCGGTAGAGTCGCAAACACAAAAAGTTATCGTGAATATTTTCGGTGGTTGAAGAAGTCGCGCTGGGGTTAAGTTCGCGATTTTAAGACGTCGACATCGGGTTTTTGGCCCGGAAAACAATTCAATAGGGAGGGTGAAATACTCGTGGGAAACGATGCAACGGGTTGAAAATAAATCTGGTCCCGGGGATTTTTTAATCCGGCGGAATGCCACGGAGAACAATGGGTGCAGTCGAAACGGCAGCATTAAAATTAGTCTGATCTTGTATAAAATTCAGTTCCAAACACCACCCAATCGCAGTCACAATCGTGCAGTTTGCCATTAAAAATACACATAACCCTCAAATTAACCCGGCTCTCTCAGGGCGTCGAATTAAGATGATTCGTTGGGTTGAATTAAACACCTCTTTAAAGTTGCAAGCACTAAAAGTATTTGTTTCTAGTTCATAATTTATAGTTGAAAAAATTGACACAATTTTGTGGATATTTTTGTATAAGAAGCAAAAGTGCAGAATTAGGATTAGACAGATTTCGCCATCGGCCTTTCCATCTACCATCGCAAAATTTACGCCGACGTATCGGTTTGTTTTTTACATGATTAAATCACTATTAAGTATATTACTTTTCATTTAAGTTTCTTAATCTGAATTTTAAATTTGTAATGCATAATTGATTAACAAATTGAATAATATAGATGTTTGCTAGTCAATATATACATAATACAATAAATTATTACATAATATACATAAATAATTATAATTTTATTATTTGTTTATTTTTTACTAAACATATTAAACGAATACAAATATTTCCTTTATTTACTATCCAATTTTTAATTAATTTGAAGTTTTAAATATTTTAATGTTATTTAAACTATATGATTGAATATCATTTTATAATATTTTTATAAAATGTGTTTAACATTCGATGTATTGGTATTTCTCATTTACAAAAACCCTTTGAACGTAAATAAAGGTAAATGCATTATTTGTTAATTTTTGTTTTTTGAATTGTACTGTGTAATTTATAAATTTGCCTTTTGTGCAATTTATTTTTATTTTAATATATTCGTTTTATTTTTGTGTTGCCAATTAATACCGTTTGTAATGTATATAGAAAATAATGATTTTTGGTAAATTAATGTAATTTATATTTTATTACTTTTGGAAGTCATTTACGTTAAAATGGTAGAATATATATACTTATAGATAAAGTACCATTTTTGCCACAAAATCAATCAATATTGGGTATTTTTTTTAGATATGAACATTGACAGACATCATACTAGCAAATTTTTTATATCAAATCTATCTGTACCATTGGATTAAGCACCCTCTTAAATGCATATACATAATTCTATGAAGAACGTGAAAACGTGAAAAAATATTCTTGTGCAAATTTTATGAGGTTGTCGCTTGTAAATGGGTCACGCTGTATATAAACTAAATAGAATTTTAGTTTTTTTTTTTAATTGCCATTGCTTGTGCCTTATTATATTAAATATGCTACATAAATTATAAAGTGCTTTAGAGATATTATTTAGAAAAGAAATTATAATGTATAATATTCTTTAAATAGACGCTATGTATAGTAGTAAATTATATTTACTTAGACTAGTTTTATCGATTCGTTATAAGGTAATAAATAAATAATTCAAATATCGTGTCAAGGATTTGAACTCTTTCATGAATCGTCTTAGTTTGAAGCTCCGAATTTACAGCTACACTTAAATATGTGGTGGAAAATTGCATATTAAAAATATACTTACTTCCAAAATATGACTGCGATGATGCAGATAATAATAACTAGAAGAGTACATAGAAATATCACAGCTGAAGTCTGAATGGACTGACTACTCCTGTAGCCGGCGTCTATGAACTGAAACAAAAGAACAATAACATGAGTTTAATATCAAAACAAAAAAATGTAGTATCATAATCAAAAGTAAAAAAAAATGCTTGATTAAATCTTACTGTAGGATACCTGTTAACCCAGTTTGAAGTTTACCTTACGACAAGAATGAAAATACACTCGGAATAGATGTAATTCATAATGCGATGAAAACAAGCATTTATTGGACTCCGAGTTTATGCGCTATTGCCGCAGGAAAGCTCTCGTGTAAGTCAAATAATCGATTTATTTCGTTCCTGCATCTGACGATGTGTTTCAACAATAAACCAACGATCACCGTACCTGTAACGTGTACACAAGATCGTTTCAAATTAAAATATCTGGAAAGTTTTACCGAACTGTTGCACAATTAAAATCGCAGTTTCACCGAAACAACATTTAAATTTCAAAACTGTTGCATAAAATTTAGTGAACGTAAGAGGAGGTGGCTCGAAACGGAAATTCTTCATTTGATTTATTATTAACATAAACTAATTTTATTTGGCCATTTAGAAAGTTATCGCCGATAAATAACTACACAAATAGGTTTGGAGTCGGTTGTTTTGACTATATCACAAGGGACGAACAAATTAAATTCGAGTTCATGTAAATGTGGTTGGGTTCTGACAAAGAGTATATAAATAGATTTCGAATTTGGCATCTTGTACGGCTAAACCTAAATCCACGCCGAAAATTATATTTAACGGTATATTAATTGGTTAATTTTTGGTCGATCACCGCCACAATTTATTTCGACCCGTCAAACACACTATAACAAATTTAGTTAAGTTAATTAGCACACGTGTTAGAAATAAAAGGGCAAAAAAAAGTAATGAGCTGCATCTCTCCACTCGTGTTTTTTTTTTTTTTGTCGTACATTTTTTACGCCGAATAAATTATATTAAGGTTCGTTTATTTCAAAACTTAATAATCTACGCTCCATTATGTCTGGCGATACACGATTTAATTTTATTTATGGTATCGCTACGTTCTTCTGCGGAAAATTCACCATGGATTCCAGACTTGCCACGCTGCATCTATCGACGGTCGCATATGTGAGTCACACGTTATATGACACCTAGCAATTACGAGTTATGAAAATGGCCTTGTGCGCTGTCAGTGCTAAGTGAACATTGACAATTTAAGGGGTAAAAGAAGCATCACAATTCCATTATCCCCAAATCATCGAACTTTAATTCGATACCGTCTAATTTTCTCACTATCCGATGATGCACACACACATCGAGGCCTGACCGGGTCCGACTCGGGCATTTGATAATTGAGGCTGTCGACAGTAGATGGCGGGGGTATTATATTTATCACAGGGGAAACGGTGCACCACGGTGCACCACGGTGCATCGAGCTTATTGACGATACATATACAGATTTTGAACTATTTATTCCATTTTTATACAAATACATTACATTTAAATCGCCTAATATATTAATACCAATTAAAATAAATTAGCGGTTTTTCCCCTTGATAAACTATTATAAGCAATACCAACCATTCAGAAGAAAACTATCTTCTATTTGGTTTGTAAGAATATTGAATATTTTTAATAATAAAATTGAAAAGTATCTAACACGTTAAATGAATCACTAATAACTCTGTAACTATTCACTACATTTTATCCACCAAAATATAATTGGATGGTGACTTTCAAATGAGTATCACGAGACCACCATTTTCATTAAAATTATTATTATTATTATATTAATTGATAATGCCCATATACCATTAGGCATTTTAGCCCATGTCAACGTTTTGGTAAAATTTATTTAGGATTCATAACATTCATTACATGATCTTTCATTCGAGAGGACTTTTTACAATCTCACTATATATACTTTTCCTCGGACAATGTTATAATTTATATTTATTCACTTCTATAAAATACATTTTATACATCCACTTTTAAGCCCCGCATAATAAAAAATGGTAGTAAATATTTTACTGAAACACTTAAAAAACTGAATTTTATTAAAAGCAGAAAACAATTTTAATTTGGAGTACGATAATAAAACCGAAACAAAAGTTTAAGCTTTAATCCCACGACACCAGATCACAAAGTGGTGCTATTACACATTAATCAACAATTAACAAAAGTTAATTCTTTCGAAAGAAACAGATGTAATTTGTGGCGGTTACAGGCAAGTTCAAAGTCTCTAAACATCCGTCGCAATAAACATAAATATTAAGCGTTTTCGGTTTCTTTTGTACGTTTCGTAGTTTTGTATTGTTTTAACGCAGCACGTACCGGGTGGCCAAATCGTTTTGTGCTTTTTTTTACTGAATTGGTATAAACAGAAATATTGTTAATAAAACTGGCCCTGAATTTATTTGATCATGTGAACATTTGAAATGTTTTTGTTCTTAATTTAATAAAACTCAAGGAAAATCAAAAAACTTGTTGACTTGCTGATTGATTACATATCAGAACATCAAGTTTCATCTTTGTTACATAAAAAATAATTGGGACATGTATCTTCGAAGCAGAAAAAGTCTAATGTAGGAGTATTGTATTATATATTCTTTAAATTGTAGTCTACAGTCTAATAAATATGAGAGACAGACCACCCACATACATAGTCGACTCGCTTATTACCACTCTAGTCGTTGCCCTTGTTCCAAGACTAAATGCATAAAAATGAATCACTTTTATATGAAATTAGTATATGGTCAATTTAATTAGTAATTGAACAAATGTATTAATTCATTACAACCGGGATTGGGACCAAGATATAAAATAATATTGTGTAATCCTTTTGATATCTTTATATGGCCGCCTCAGGTCACCAATCGGACGTAAGTTAGGCACGCACAAACGCATTTCATAATAAAGAGCTTACAAAATATGTTAATAACCATGAAGATAGATGGTAACCCTGGAAAGCAGGGTCGGTTTAAACGCTTTTATGGTCCAAAGACATAATTTTTATTGGCCAATAAAAACTATAATCAAACAATTTTGGGGAAAAAATTGTCGATGTAAATTATTGAGGAACACACTTTCAGCTTCGTCGTATAATCATTCATATCTACGTCATATAAAATATGCGACTAATGTAGGCACCCTTTAATTGATTTTGTGGCCCAATTAGACATGGTGAATTCAAAAAGTCGGTGTAGGTTTTCTTTTTTTACGGCAACCGCCTTGCTTTGTCATCGTGCACACACCGAAAACTTTTTTTTTTAATTAAAATTTCAAATTTAAGTCTAACTTAATGATCACAAATATGACGTTTGGATTCTCGAAATTGTTGAACAGGTGGAAGAATAAAAACAACCGAGTTAAAATGATCACCTGACCTGACAAAATGAGACTTTCGATTTAAATGTCGTTCGATTGTTGCAATAAATATCCGTAATCAATATAATACAGTGTTAAAAGGGGAAACTTAATGGTTATTTATGCATTCGAAACTTACGAAAACTTTATTAGTGCCATTAATGTTGACGTCACAATTTTTATAAACGTCAGTTAGTGAGCAGCAATGGCCGAAAGAAGGGACGCTTGGAATTGAATTTGTGACGTCAGCCCCGACTTCACGCTATTCAAACATATTCGAATTCGTTGGCGTTGATATAATTTTGTTGATGGGAGCTTTTAAGAAAATCCCCCACAATTTACAACTAAAAAATTGGCAATAAAAAAATATGACAATCGAATTTGTGTTATAGTTGGCTTTTTTCCTTTTTTTTTTGGAGTTGTTGACAAAAACAAGAGTCGGTAATGAATTATTGATGTAATATGGCCGGATGGTATCGGTAATAAAATTCGGTGATCCATTGCGTGGATCCGGTCCTGATTGGTTGGCGGAGGGATCGGGCATGCTGTGAGTTAGCGTTAGCCAACTCTTTTTCGAATAACACGGTTCAATTATAAAGACGTTACCTTTTTTTTTTTCACCGTCCGTTCGGGTCTATGCGCGCTCGAAACATCAAAAGTGTACTTTAATTATATTTCTGGCTTGCAGCTACAACATAAATTAATGATATTTTCGTTGTGAGCCTGAGCGGTGTGCGCGCCTCTCTCTCTTCAGCCCAGACGAGGCCACAATTATACATATACCGTCTTTTTTAGCTATAAATAAATAAAAAGTAAACAGTCACATTAATCGTTACATTTGTTTATGGGGGGAACATGTTTACGGGGCAATTAAAATCTTGTATTACTTTGCCAATACATCATCGTCCTCAACGAAAGACATAAGCAACAAAAATACCAATAAACCACTAAGATTTTTAAGCAGCTTGAAAACGTTTCTTAATATGAACCGAGGACAATTCAAATTTCAAGTATTTTTACTACGTGTACCTCTAATCCCCGTAATCCCGCAACCATTCTAAATCCGTGTAATGCAGTTTTTTTTAAAGACATTAAAGGGAGCGTTAACCTTAAAATAATCTTTTTTAAGAAAAAGGTACAACGCACGTTGTTTATAATAGCAGTGGATGCTGCGTCTGTTAGTGTACGAGCGACATTTCTAATTAGCTAGTTTGGAACGGGACAAAGAATTTAATTGCATACACTGTAAAGTGTTCCCATGCCACTAATTGAAACCACAGAACTTCTAAATAAAATTAAAGAAAAAAAAAATAAGAAGAAACGTCTCAAATTACCAACGGCCACGTTTACGGTTTAGACATTGAACCAAAACGGTCTACGAAATTGCGATCAAAATCATGAGTTAAGACAAAGAACTCGCTCGTGGCGATCGACTTCGCCTGAAAGATGATATTTCAAGGCCTGGTCAATCATGCACGATTCCCTGAAACTTGCCTCGTTCGAACGTCGACCATTTTCAATGGCCGCCCGATTTCCACGGAATCACTCCGCCGAACGTTTCAATTTATTCGATTAGTTCGGGTAAAATGCCTCCAAAAAAAAAAATGAACTGCTAGCTTAATTATCGTTCCGAGTTCAGTTCAGTGGCTAATAACAAATGTTCTTGTAAAAATAGTGCGGGCAACTGTTTATAAAATAAAACAGCCGGTCCCGTTGAAATTTCGGAAAACAAAAATCGGAAATCTGTTTAAAACGTTCCAATCTAAAATAAACCTTTTAGCGTTTGATCTCCGATAAACGAAATTGCATTAGGAGGTCGGTCTACTGTTTAATTATTTTCTTCGTCCCTTTTTTTTTGCTCAGAGAATTTGTATAAAAACTAATAAAATCGGACCGCAGACACGAGGAAAAGAGATTCGGTTTTATTGGTAGTAAAATTGTTTGTGGAAGGAGGTAAAGTTAATTTCGTATAGTGAGTGAAGACACTAAAACGCTTAATTTACCTATATACATTTAAGAAAGCTGTAACTTGACTAAATTTTGGATGGAGAACATAAAATAGATATAAAAGTTTACACCCCCAAGAATGTCTCGGTGCAGATATAATCATTGTATATAATAACCGAAAGTGACTTACTCGGATATTATTTTAGACGGAGATTTTTATAATTTACCTTTATCGATCACACGGCGTGAATACTTTATATTAAATTCAAGTTGTCCCCAATACCATAGCCTATTTGCTCAAAAGTATTAAGTTCTGACATTGTCCAAGTTTCGGACAAGAACTTTATTGGATTGTTTCGAACTTATACATTTCCTTTTCCGACAACAAAGGAACACATTTTGTATAAAACTTACGTTTACTGTAAATATTTGTGTAACACATTCTCATGAGGTAAAGACTTTTGTCCCCCGAAATCCCAATAACAATAACCAAACAAACACATTTTAAATGTGCACCCACGAAACATGAGATTATTTACATCAGGTAAACGATGTGGCGTCCAATTACGCAAAATCCCCCAAAATGTTGCCATACTATCCGTAAGATTTCGACAAGAAAAAAGGTAAGAAGAAACGATTATTTAAAATAGGAAGCCGTCCACTTAAATTTGAGCGACACATCCTGTGAATTTTAAAATAATTGCTACTTATCTTAAATCAAATTTCAAAGTGGGATGGACTTTACGCATAATAAAATACTGGAGAGTGAGAACATGGCAGTGATGAATTACTTGGTTGAAGTGTCGCTTTGTTTTTGGGAACGAGTTAATTTCAAGCAGAGACAATGACTTAATGCCGCCGACGATTAAAAGTTATAAGGAAGCTACCTAAATGACGGGACATGAGATTATTCAATGGCATTTTAAAAATTGTGTAATGACGTTGAACTAGTTTAGTTTTAAGTGCGATACGAAAAGCGGAACCACCGATACAATTTTGTGACAAGAACAATATAAAAGAAACTACCTAATGAAAGATCTCATATTAGATGCATAAATCCTTCGCCTCTGTCAAATGAATATATAAGATCGAGATAAACATTCATGGACTCCGCATGAATTTCAAACAAACGTCCTGTCTGGAGTCGTTATGAACAGAATTGCGTATTAAAATAGAATAATAATGACATTTACTACATCCGTAGACAGACTCTGATATAACAGTGGACAAGGTGGGCATTTGCCTACGTTGGTAAATTATGAGGGTGCACGTATATTTGCAAAGGTGCTGACGTACCAGTACATCCAACTAAATAATTATGCTGTTGTTATAATTGTTAATACGTATTGTGAATTGCAAGTGAAGTGTGAGATAGAATTTGGAACCACCGCACTGGATGGCCAAACAGTGGAGGTTGCTGGTCACATTTCAGAAACTGCTAACTAACACTTTTATTAATAATATTTTTCTATACCTATTCAATTTGTGGTTTCTGAGATTAAGACCTGCAACCACCACTATTTGGCCATCCGGTACTGGCCATTCAGACTTAGTCACAGAGGTATCGTCCCCTGTAATGTACTTATATCGATACCAAAAATGTCGGGTGGAAAAGTACTAAATCAATCGAAATTGTCGTATAAAAAAAAAACGAAAAACATCGATAGATATCGTCCCTTAGTATGTAATATCGATACCTATTTCAGCTGATGTGTTGTTTCTCTTCACATGTATAATGCGTTTAGTTCAACATCTGACCGGAAATACCTTAAAGAGAATTGAAACGCAATTATCACATTATACTAGTGGGAATACGAACGGAAAAGCTGGATTTGGCCCTGTTTGCGGAGCAACTGTCACCTGGTTTGAGAACTTAATACGTGGAGTCGAAGCGAACGGTAGCGCCGTCGGTAACTTTATTGCCGCCGCGTTGGCAATATTTTATTACGAGCCATTTTAGTTCGTTTCGTAAATCATCACCTGGTACATGCAAACGCCGCTTTAATTATTTAGGTGATGTATGGATAGAGTCATAACTGAAAACGACCTATTCTGCGTGAAATAGAAACTTTTATGGGCTAATACGGGACCGTCGTAGAATTTTAAATACGCCGACTAAGAGTCACTTTGGCGGATCATGCAAACTTTTCAAAATTTCGGATCATCCAGACGTAATTTCCATTAATTCGACAAGATTTACGACCACGTATCAACATTGTGCCTATGGTTTTCTTGTTGATTTGACGGATTAAATTACTATCGAGTGTACTAAGTCTTTAAGACATTTAATTGGAAAAATCCTTAGTAAAATGTACTTCCACATAGAATTTAATATGTAACCTTGTGAACACCATAAAATAAATTGTAGAAGTTCCGACATTATTTTCTTTTAGTCAATTGAAAATTAGTCTTTGAATTTTTGCCGACAGGGAATAGGTATCACCGGCAAGGAAAAACTTCGAGGAGTTTACTTGAGGCAGGAGGAAGTTCAACTTATAAAAATACAGAATATACACACATTATTTGTTAATTTATTAAAATTGAATTATTTAAAGTTAAAAAGCAATGATTGAATCTCGTGTTATAATATTATAATAAAACAAGCTTAACATTATCATGTTCTTTTACAAAAACCTTTTGAAACGTAAATAATGCATTATTTGTTGATTTTTGTTTTATAAATTATGCTATGTAATTTAATATATTCGTTTTATGTTTGTGTTGCCAATTAGTACCATTTACAATGTTTACAGAAAATATAGATTTTAGTAAATTTGTTTAATTTATGTTATTTTATTACTTTTAAAAGTCATTTTATTAATATACAAACGAAGCAGATGGAAACTGAATTACTGAATATGTATATAAATAAAAAATATATTTCCATTTTAATCTTTTATTATAAACAGAAATGGCTACCAAGACTTTGATCTCAAGACGTTCATACAATCATTAAAACTTCACAGATCAAAGGATTTTTAATTGCCGAGATGATTCGAAGACATTTGAGCTTCCCAGACACTATAGGTTTAGCAGATTAATTCAACATGACAAATGTGAAGCCCATTTCCATCAAAAGCTATAAAAATTCAGCGTCATTTATACCCACATTTATTATCGCATAACTTGTTGAAACAACACGCGTATTTTTTAATAAACTCTTCTATTTTCATTACACATTCAGCTGCGGTTCACACAATAGAGGTGCGGCGGAACGACGCTAGGTATCATACAGGGAAAAAAAGGGGGATGGAACAGAAAATTTCGTTATTCATATGTAAAACGCTCTACGTCCGATAGCAACAGATATTTATACACACTGCATTGCGCCATTTATAAAACCTGGAGGTTTCAGTACAAAAACGCTGAAATACGATCCGGTCTGTGTAGCTTTACAAGATTTAGTAAAACGTGTACGGCACAGGCTGAAAAATATTTACGAAAACCGATTTACCACGTGTTCATGTTCTGCTAAAAGATTTATTTACTTGTTATGTCCTAAAAACTGCGAGCGAGTAGAGGGCATAAACAAGCGGTCGTTTAAAAACAGTTTAATTCTTCACTTTTTCCGCCCGTTTATACGTTAGTTACATCCGTCCGGAGGTAAAAATCACATGAATACGACGACAATTTTACTTGACGTGTAAGTGTAAGAGAAACCACCCATGTTCTGTGCTCAAGTGTGCGAGATATGATTTCCCATAATCCGGCATACTGGTTTTGTATACAATTCGTGGATGTTTGCAATCCCACCCCGTCGTGATATAGAACAGATACACTTTAATGTGTTCCTAAATGACAGCTACTTATGGGCAGGTCATAAATAAAACCGAACTAAAAGGTCTTTGGAACATTAATTATACAACACTTCCCCCATTATTCTTGGTAAAAACTGATAATGAATATTACACTTAAACGTTTACAAACAAAATTTTTAGTGGTCTTTTTTTCCGCCGTAACAACAACAAAAGACAAAGTACGAACCGCACACAGCAGTTTTATGCCCACATAAAACAAAATCATTAATAATTATGTTAATGCCGCATAAAACACTGCAAATTTTAACCGTGTGGGAAAACACTGCAATTTATTCACGTATTGAAATTAATGAATACCTTTGCAATGGGGACAATAATTGGAGTCCATGTTTAATATTCAATGTTATTTAAGGTTCAATGCATGCAAATTCGGTCATTGTGCACTGGTGACAAATTATGAAGGCAAACTTCGCCGTTAATTACAAAAATCTCATACAATCTAAATTAACATCATTTCATAGGGTATATTGTCACATTGTCGGATCACTATGTATTCATAGCGGAATTGAGTAAAAAACCGATGAAGAGGGTTTCGTTTTTATCGCGATTAATCAATCTTGGTTCTTCTCGCCGAATTACATATCGGTCGGCCTATTTAAAATATTTAATCGATTGTCCGAACGTGACGTATGTGAATTTCGCTTTTAAAAACCCTTCATTTGCCAATACATATCGATGGGATTGTGTAGAAATTGGAATTCATATATAGACAGGAGAAATTCGACAAAAGTTTGCCAAATATTTAGTTCGAGTTATCCAGTAAAAATTATACATCATTTTCACCCTTGGCCATTGCCAACCAATTTGCTTCGAGTTATCAAAAATTCGAATTATCGAAGTTCGTTTGTATATCTAAAAAATGAGATATTGATATTAATAATGTTTAGAAATGTGAAAGCTGAATATCAGAACAGACTATTTTATTATAAAGAGTTGTAATAAGAACATTTTTGACTAATTAATAAATTATTTTATTAAAGTAAATTTATTTTAATCGTAAGAGACTTTGGAACTACTCACTCAATTTTAGTCAACAAAATAGCATTAAATAGAAAATAACATAAAACATGAGGTGTTGGAGTGTTTCCTTTTTTATTAAAAAATATTTGATAGTGGGCAATTTTGTACAGATTAACTTTATTCCAAATTTAGTTTTACAACGTTTTTATTCGAGGTCGATACGTTGTTCCATTCAAAATTGATCAGGGGGAGACTTCTTACATGTTCACTGTATATATTATGTACAAGTGAGGGGTGCCATGGTGACCATAAGGTAACTCACGTCTGTTGTTGGCACTAGGAATTGAACTAATTGAGAAGTCATGTGTAAAATAACTGTTTGATATTTTTGGCATTTTATTCCATAGTTTAAGGAATAAATTCGTAATATTAATATTACTATTCTTACTATTTTTTTCATTCTCAATTTTTGTAAGCAAAAAGAAGGTACGGAGATAGTCAAACGGGCAATTTCAGTTAGCTGATATGGTCATTACAGTAGCATTACCTGCGTTTGTAAACAAAGGCCCGTGATTTCTTTAATGACCGACGTAGGTGAGCATAAAATTATTCAACCTTCACACGTACAGTAATGGGTGATGTTAACCGTACAGATATTGGGCAATAAAATAAACGGGAGACGAATAATATTGTCCAAATCATCGTATGATAGCTTGTTGACCAAGGTAAAAATACAGTTACCGCTGGCACACAGGAAATTCCATGTTAATATGTTAAATAAAACAATTTTGGAAATAACTCGAACCGTTCACTTCCTTTTCTACAATTCCAAGAATGGAACGAACGACATCCCCCGCAGAGCATACCCGAATTACTTCTGCTTGTACACAGGTATCGCATGTCGTTTCTTAAATCCACCGAGGCGTGACGGATCACAAGGTAAGAAAATAATAATAATAATATAAATAAGAAGGGAAAAAATGTGAAAAACTTACCGGCAAAGCGTCGCACGTTTCCATGGGTAACGGATCCTCGGTGCATAGCATGGGATCGGCAGGCTGGAGGATAGGCGGCCTCGGCGGAGGCGGCAGCATGAATTCGGGAGGAGGTCCTGGACAATCGCAGTCCGGTCCTGTTTCCATGCCCCACATGTCTAGACCTGGTGGGGGATCTTCTCCGTAGTCTCCAGGCCTGTCCATAGACCTCACGCGACTACTGAAAAACCCCAACAAAAACAAAAAAAAAAATTAAAAATCGAGTGTTGAAAACACTTGAAAACGTAAAGAGGTGCACAGGATGAACATGTTACGTTCTCAAAGGGTCTTGTGACAAGCGATCATTTATACAAGACACATTTAATAGCGTTAACATCAAATTTAATAGTTCACAAGTTTTAGTTTTTCGTTCGGTTGCCGTGACAATTTGTCATTCACAATAAACTTTTGGCCCGGACACCCATGTCCTATTATTTATTTTATGATAATGTCTTCTTGAAGTTCTATTTACGACGCGGGGCAATTTATCTTGTGCTGTTACACGATTTTTTCGAACCATCGCCTTCTCACCAAAAAGGTCCTGGTCTCAAATCACAATGTAGTTTTACATCTGTGCAGTGTGTAACTGTCACTTTTACTTTACAAATTCCCTTTTCATAAGTATCCGCCTTTCTAAATATGGTTCGAAACGCAATTTGTTTTCCGTTGTACGGTCCGTGTACATCCCGAATGGATTGTGTCAAGGAAATAATCGAACAAGTTATAATTATTTCGGGTCCAATATATACATATATTGGTCAGCAGCATTTCAATATATATATATACGGAAATAAAACCGCACACGTTGATTGAATCATTTGCGCAGCACCGCCGCGGCGACATATAATTAAATACTAAAAACAAAATTAAATTATATTTTGCGGTAGATTTAATTATGTTGATTTAAAGCGGAACGACAAATTCGATTAAAATGCACAATGGCTTTTTTCGATCAGGGCTCTGATCCACAAATACGCGTTTGTACTGGGCCCGTTTACATTTTAAAATTGTCCGAAACCAGAATTTTCGCCGCAAGTTTGTGCATGCACATCGGGTCCGCGGATATTTATTCGATTGGACGCCTGATATTCCGCTCACCTAATTAAGATATCCGCACGAAAACGCTAATAGACCAGATTACATTCCGAAAACGTGTTTCTTAATCAATTCTTCGTCAAACCGTGTCGATTTTGCATGAATTTACATCTCGCACATATTGTTTTCTGTCTACAATCTAATTCGCAAATTACATCATTATTCCGGGGCAGGTAGAAACAGGTAATGGGGTAAGGGCTCAGTTAATGACTTATTTTGATTCACTGGGAAATCAATAACCATTATGTCACATATTGATATCATTATTTCCAATAAAAAAATTTTCTAAGACCCTAAGATCCAGGTATAAATAAGTCAAACCTTCGCCGTCAGCTTTCCGTTGTTTGTTTGTCTTTGCTATCATAAGTCAATTTGTTTTATTACAACAGTTTGCCTCCAGTATTTGTTCTTCCACTTTATTGGAGATTACTGTATTCAATTGATAATAAAGTGGAGCGGTACCGATGCACGGTACGTCTGCGTCCGACAACTGCATCAACAGAAAGATGACGTTAAATGATGTTAAAACTTATTGGAAACAAGGATCATCGAATCGCAATTTCAATGACCACATTAAATTGATGAGATTCTGGTCGACGCGTCAAATTGGAAGAACTTCTTCCGATCTGGCGACGAAAGCAACGCACCTTCATAAAATTCCATGAACGTTTGAACTGGAACCGCACAACAACCACAAGAAAATCCACAATTGCACATAACACAAAAAATTAAATCCAATAAAAAAAAAATGGGGCACGCGAAAAAACTGAAGAAGAAAAAGTGACTGACGGGAAAATTTGCGTGAACACCGAGAGAAACTCGCGACTGTTTGTAGTGCTTCGGTTTTGGTTGGGCTGCACACGATGCTACAACATCGACAGACTTGGTCCTACTGACGACTATAACGCAACGATCGTCTCTCGCACCGCCTGAGTATTGCCAGCTGCGACGTGCCCCACTATCGGGCACGACCAATAGAATCTGTACTTCTGCTTTTTTCCATGTGGGAGGGGGGCTAATAATGTTATTATTTTGTAATTTACAGTTGGTCGTGCACCAGGTAACCAATTTTGAAGTTTTGTGGAGCTTTTTGCGGTCATCTCAATTATAATGGGGTTGATACGTCGGACCGATGCCGAATCCGATGACCTGCGGTGAAATGAAATGGTGTTGCATTAAAATATATAGGAATACGTATTTGGTGTTGAATATGTTGATTGTTACTAAATAAAATCTCGGTGAATAATTACTTAGTTATCTGTGTGACTTTTACGTGGTACGATGATTACACATAATAAATAAATATTGAACTAACATGGAAGGACTTTTTGAGTCATGCATTCTTAATAAATCAAAACTTATCTCATTCTGTTCGGTTCTTTAATATCTTCCATTGTGTATTTGTCGGAACCGGTGAATGTATTTCGCTATAAATAAGGTTTTAAATCGGAAAATCGTCTTATACAAGTTTTTATTGAATAGTTTTTTATATTTCCCGATATAGTATGTAATCCCATTCATGCTTACGATTATAAAGGTATTTATGGTATTAGAACATTAACAAACCGAGTTTTATTATTGTATAAGCGAATGTTACCTCTTGTTAACATCCAAAAATTGTCTACCTGAATCGTAGTGAGTTTTATCGCCCACAGATGTCGATATGGGGGTATGCTATATAAATTTCAACCCTCTGTCAAACGAAAATGTTGTCGAATTTGATATTAAATTTATAATATGTTAAATAAATTAGAGTACGTTGTAACAATATACATACATACATATTTAATTAGTGAAAATGGTAATTTTTAGATGTTCAACAAATTCTATGAGAAAATAATGTACATATTTTAATATAATAATATATTTATTAACATTTATTTTTAGAAAATTAATCGGATGATGTGAAATTACATTTTATGCGATAGAAAATTTCGATATGGTGTTGCCCATTTAAAATAGAAATATCCCTTTTTATTTACAAATAAGTTTTAATAAGATTGTTTACTGAATATTAGTTCAAAAGATAAACAATAAAAAATTCTATGTATGTTCTAAATATAGTTTTTATATGACACGAAAGGTCTTTTTATACTAAAAAAACCAGAAAAATCAATTATTTATTTCATATTCAGCATTGACTTCAGCTTCTCTAAAAATGATTAAACAAAATTTCATCAAGAATATTTTATATTATTAATAATATTAATAATAATAGAAAAATCATTTATTTATTTCATGTTCAGCATTGACTTCAGCTTCTCTAAAAATGACTAAACAAAATTTCATCAAGAATATTTTATATTATTAATAATATTATTAATATTATTAATATTATTAATATTATTAATATTATTAATATTATTAATATTATTAATATTATTAATATTATTAATATTATTAATATTATTAATATTATTAATATTATTAATATTATTAATATTATTAATATTATTAATATTATTAATATTATTAATATTATTAATATTATTAATATTATTAACAATATTTGCTGATTAAATTAAATTAGTTTACATTTTATGTGATAGAAATTTTCTACACAATGTGGCCAAGATGGAAACAAATTTCATTAATAATATTTCATATTATTAATAATATTTTCTAATTAATTAAACAATGGTACAAAATCTGAATAACATAAAAAATATCATTAAATACTGATTTAACGCATTAGTTTGTATAATCTGCTTTGTATTTGTGAAAGTATCTTTAAATCACTAAGTGGTGCCATATTGAACATAGTATATAACAGACAAAATTGAATTTGTGCAGCTTGTTAGTACCAAAAAATGTGAGTTAAGTCACACTCTGATATTCTGAGGTATTTTTGACGTTTTATTCCATGGTATATTTGATCACAAAAAACAATACAACAAAATGGATTTTCAATTCTGCCACATACTTATTAACAAATAATTTTTTTGTAATATGTCATATATTTTGAAGGGTTCAAATTCAATGAATTACTTTTTCGTCAGGGAAACCTTAATCAATCTTTCTCAAATGTTATAATAGATTTCTGACAGGTGATAGAGAAAATATTTTTATGGTATGCACATTTTTTAATGTGCATTTTTTCAGCTTATTAATCATTAAAATCGAACTAAAATTGACCAATGAGTTCAATCGAGTTAAACATTTAATAAAAAATAAATCATGTTTTTTCATTTCATTTTTTGTTAAAAATAATTTTTAAAAATATTTTAATCCATAATATTCACGTATTTTCTATTTTTTTTAATTAGCAGGTGTTTTGTTGGTATGAGCAGTTTATATGTTATGTAAACTGACTTAAATATTCAGAATTCAATTTTTTTAACTGGTTGATTGACTCATTTTGATGCCGCATTTTGATATCTGTTGACTGTCCCACAAATATCTACAAAATCTGACATTTGATAATGAACTACTTTTTTATTTATTTTCTTGACAAACTTGAGATAATTTTTTCAAAAAAATATAACCTCTTAAAAATTGAAAATAATATGTGCAATATTTTTGTTTCAATAGGCAAATATAACTGTTATTTTCTAAATTTCTATTACGTTGAGCATATTTTTTATTCAATTTATTTTTTTACCTTTTTTTTTAAAATTACATATTTTTACAATTTCGAGATAATATATTTTTATATTTTAAATGAAAGAGAGTATTTAATTTGCTTTGAAAATATCAAAAAAAAAAAAAAAAAAATCCAAAAATATTACTTGTGATATTTTAAATTATATTTAGCTAAGATATGACGATGTTGTTTCTGGGAAACTTCGTCATAATTAATATTGTTGTCTATGAAACATGAAGACCTAATTGAAAATTTATCTTATTTAACCAAATTCTATATTCATTAATGTGACAAAAGCTGACATGATTACTGATTTTTGAATAACTTGTCAATATTTAAGATACGTTAATAATACATTTATCGAACATATAGAATTTGATTGTTTTAATAAACGCTTAGCTAGAGATAGTTTAATATGCCACAAATTACACATTTTTGAAAATTTTGATTTATTCCTACATTAAATTATATTTTCCAATTCAAATAAAAATGTTGCACATATTATTTAAAAATTTTAAAAATATATATTTTTTGAGATAAATATCTTAAACTCCTTAAAGAATGCTTATAGAAAGTTTTTATAGTTTGTCAAAAAAATAAAGAAAATATTTAATTGTAAAATGAAAAATTTTCTAGATACTTCAGAAACGGCCTGAGGTATCAAAATACGGTTTGCGCTAATGAATGAGTTAAAAAAAAAGGTGTGAGTACTTAAATCAGTTTTTTTAAGGAAACCTTATATTCAATTTGGAACTCCCTGTATATGCATGTTAAAATATATAAATTGCTCATTTCAATAAAACACCTCTTACATTTAATAGAATAAAAAACATGCGAATCTTATAAATTGAAATATTTTAAAATCCATTTTAAGTAACAAAAAATGAAACAACGAAAAACATTATGATTTATTTTTCATTAAACGTTCAACTCAATTGGCGCCTAGCCTAGTGCTTTAGGAAAGCCTGGACTAAATGTAAATGGAAGATAGGAAATCCACGATATCAATTATGTTTTCAGTTGCTCTTCCAGAACATTTTAAAATAAAATCAATTTTCGAGATGTTGCAGTAATCTTCCATGACGGCTTAACTCCGCCAAATAAATTTATTATTCTTTCCAACCTCGCTATTATTGTTTTTTTTTTTTTCGTTTGTTTGTTTGGTTTCACGCAAAAATATGCAAACAGAAAACATGTTTTAATAAATAATAAGCTGTGAAGTGCAGTACGTCATGTATATGTCATGTGGAATATTTATAACGCGCCAAACTCAATCACGCCAACAAGTAATCAGTCCATCTATACACATACAATATTTTTATTCGTTTTTGTCGAATATTCGATGATAAAAAATTTATTTTATTTATTTATTTATTTATTTATTTATCCATTCTGTTGGATTTGCACTATATTTTAAATGTGCATAACTTTTTCATGTTCAGTTATTAAGTCAGAATGTAAAAACAAGTTTATTTGGGATTTTATACATAATTATAGTACACCCTAATAAAACGTACTTACATTTTTTTAGTCTTATATTTTTTATATAAAATATCACCAAAAAGTAACTAAGAGTAAAATGGTACTAGTGACGTACCAAAGGTAAAATAATAGTCTTGTTTATGCTCTTTGCTTCGTAAATGTTTGAAACATATTATATTTCAACTCTCTGTGCTTACATATGTATATCAGTGATTAATTTTTTATTCCGTTGTTAAACTGTTGTATTTAATTTTAAAATAGAATACGTGTCAGTAATAGCCATATGTTTATACATTCCCAGCTGCACATTAGTATCTTGTAAAAAATAAGATTAATAGAAAAACCTTCATTTTTATACCGTAAATAATGATCATGAATTGGTCTGAAAAGGTTTTTGATACTGAACATTTAAAAAGAAAATGAGACAATAGGATGAAACGCGATGGAGAAAGGAAGGGAAAAGAAAATGGCCAATTGTGGATAATGTCAGGTGCAATCTATCGGCACATAATGATTGTGACGCACGGCCGAAGGCATTTATGTCTGCAACTTTGGTAAATAGACTTATGAAAATTGACAAATTGACATTACAATATCTAGGTACTTCAATTATTTCATTATTGTATATCTAACAGATCTACTAATTCCGTCAACCGAAGTAACCCCTTCAGGTAAAATTTTTTCGACCCTGTCATCGGACACGAGTTATGGATTACCCCCATGGCATTTCTAGACAGTCGATATTTTCAGTTATTTTATTAGTATTTGCGTGGGTATCTAGGAATGAGACCAAAGTCAGGAACGTCATTCAATATCACCCTTTTGTAATCGTGCGTTTCTTAGAATTTAAGTGCTTCTTGTCTATTGTATTATCGCCCATTCGACTAGATGAATCATCGAACAAAAGACTGCAATCCTTCTATCTAGTTTTATCTAAATTTTACGTACTTGGAAACGTACGTTTTTTTATGCATGTATGTACGTATAAAATATATTCAGTTGATGAATACTAGGAACTGAACTAATGAGATTTATTAATATTTGAATGAGACGATTTCTGAGATAGTTATCAGAAACACGTCCATTTGAATTGTTGGAATAGAAATATTTTGGTTGTTAATTGCTGAAAAAACTATTTCTATAATTTTATCTACGTTTTATGAAATTTTCGGCGTACATTTAATATTCCTGTCATTACATTCCTTAAGCGTCGAGTATTAAACTACAATATAATTCCTGGTACATCTCAGAACGCAGGTGTTAAGTATTACTCCTGCAGCAGTGCCTTTTAATTTGTAGACAACCGTACATGGAAGATCAGTTCAATAACTGTTTGAAAGTATGGAATATTAATTAGAATCACATATTTTATGACAATTAAAATTCTATATACAGTGGTTGTCAGAGAAATAGTCACATTACATTACTATTTATTGTTTATTAAGAAGTAAATGTACATCTCTAATTAAATGACATCAAAATATTTTATATTTTATTAAAAATAATTGGGCTGTATTTTTTTTAAATTAGTAGTATTTATTTAAATAATTTATACATAGCTAAAATTGTTAATATTTTACTGGGTTATTCGTAATAACCGCTTGTAAACGGTGAGGTATAGATCCATCGAGATATCAGTATCGGTCGTATCAAATTAAATTCCATGACTCTTCAATTAATAGCCACAATTCATCTAATTTGATGGTTTTTGGTGATTTAATCGTGCGTTCATAAATTTTCAATTGGATTTAGATCCGTACTTTGCACTGGCCAAAAGAACGCTAAACGATATCATTTTTTCCTTCTATCTGGAGAATGACAAATGAATTGTTTATCTTCTGATCTTATTCTATTGAACTTGAATTCATCCAAAGAACTATTAACCAACGTTGTGAAGGATAATTAATATATTTTTGTGCAAACTTTAGTCTTGTTCGAATATTCTTTTTTAAAACTGATGTTTTTTTACTGAAATATATCCTTGCAATTTTTTTTATTTTGGAGTGTAATGTTTCTTTCTTTCTACTGAAAATAAGTTCAATAAAAGGACATAAATAAAAGTATTGTCAAATAGTGCTACGAAACATATCTGAATATGTTATTTTTTGACCAATATGAATATATACTTTTTGTATTAATAGGACAAAGTATGAGAAAAATGTTTAATTTTAATTTCTGTGGTTTTTCCACATGGGGTAACTAATGGGACACAATTAAACATTAGTTAAGCCATTATTTTTCATCAAAATTGATGAAAAGTTTTATTAACTTTAGAAAATAAATGTCATTAATTTGTTATACATTAAAAGGAGTTACTTTTTATGATACGTACCATATTTTAAACAGGAAACTCCTTTTTAAATTTTAAGTCAACTAACAAAAGTTAGTCGTGCAAAAAGGTCCCATTTAAAATTTTAATTATGATTTTGTTAAGTAACTTTTTTTCAGCAAAATTTGATGAAAACTTTTTTGATTTAAGAAATTCGATTTCATTTCACAATTTATTATCATTTATATCACAAACCTGAATGATAGCGTCACTACTTGTCATTTCGCCGAATCTGAAGGATAACACCAGTGCTTGAGACACCCTGTATATTGTGATCCATTTTAAATGGATGACATTAATAAAAACATCAGCAATTAATCTATTATCAGAATTATAATTGTTTATTTAATTTCGTAATTAATTTAAATATATAAACGAATATTGATTATCACGTACAACATACGCATAATAAAAAGCAATAAAAATGGCTGCTTCAAAATTAGCATTTCAGTACCTGCTTATAAGCGGCACCCAACAATGTTATACATATTGCACAAGTTTATTGTTATTGGCTTTACATAGTCCCATATAAAGTTCCATAACACGCTAAGTAAGTTTACACTGACCATACAGGATATAAATTGATACTAAATTATATATTATGTAGAAGAACGTACAGGCAAATCCCCCATCCCACCGATGCCTTGACCACAACGTTCAAACAGTTCAAACTTGATTAACGCATCGATCACTGTTTACCTTATTTTGCATAATTTAATTGTGCGGCATTGTGTTTTATTTTTCGCCCGAATTACTTTAATTAGGACTAAAATACGTCCCCCGGCTGTGGTGGTTTAATCGAGTTCTCCACGGCCAAAGCAAATTCAATTCCGTCGCAAAAGAGTTTCATTAATTCTAACAGTAAATCATTTGTTTAATTGGATTTCAATTTAGCTTTTTTTTGTAATTCACGTGCCTTATTTCGTGTATCAATCAGGGGTTCCTTTTCCTTCTTTGGCGGATAAGAAAACGGTCTAATTTCTTTTTCCAGATGTAAGTGTCGTGTGAGATATTGACGAATATTATGTCGACAAGTTAATTTTGAATTTTTACTTAAATATCAATTAATTTCAATTGTGCTTGCAATAAATACAATATTGTTATAATGTATTATATTTTTACTTTCCTTCTCATGATTTTCACTGTTCTTTACATTTACGATTTTTGAGTGCAAAATTAAAATAGAAATTATTTTTATTTTGTTTCCTTCATAATTTATTTTTTAGATATCTCATATTAACGAATTGGCATTTTTTTGAAGTATTATTTAAATATAAAGAAATTGTGGTATTTGTAAGAAATATGTACAGTAGTGGCTCCAGCTAAATAAATTAATAGTTTCCTGTATTATTAAAAAGTTTAGAGAAACCGACCAAGTGGTAGCTACAAAAAAATTTGTCTGAGTTAGATAAACTTGAAAGAAAATCTATAACTGGATCATTCAAACGTCAAAAAACAATCCAATCTTATCGTTAACTGAAATTAAATTCATCCTAGAAAAAATGAAACTTTCTGAAATTAATTCAATAATTGTGAGAAAGTGGCTAGTGGTTGGGGGTTTGTTTGACTCCAGACTTACAAGAACTCTGTTTTTTTCTAAAGCACAAACTACAGAGAAATATGTTGTCAGTTCAATTATTCTGGCGCAGGCCTCCTTAGCCTGATTTATGTACAGTGATCTATTAAATAACAATTTATTTCCATATATTGAAGAAACGCTCTTAATAAACGTGCTTCAACATGAAAATGATCTCAAAGGCAAATCCAAAATTGTAACGGATTAGTAAAAAAAATAAAACATCAATGTTTTGTCTTGCCCGTCCCAACCTCCAGACATCAACCCTATAGATAACAGAGGATCACATTTATAAACAAATTCATCATAAAAATATTACAAATGAACTAACTCAATTCACAGCAATTCACGTCGTATATTCGGAAAAAGTCTAGGTCACATGATGGGTTAAAATTATAAAACAAAAAGAATATTATATAAATGCTAATGCTAATAAAAAATATATGTTACGTTTTATAGAATTAGGTTATAGAAGTTTTTAAATTAATTTTATTATAACAGTTTACATTAAATAAAAGAGTTAAGGCTGAAATATTTAACATTTCAAAAAGTTACTAAAAGAATAGCCAGTACCGTATATTTAATTTTTGTGACTTTGACAGTTATTTACAATAATTATTTTATAGAGCAAAATTATATAATAATTATTTTTGTATATTATTGTATTTTAAGTAATTAATTTTGTGTTTAATTGTTGGGGTCCTTCGGACTTTTCTTTTTTCGTGGGTATAGAGATTTTGACGAATATTTTACTGGTAATTAATTAAATTATTAATTTTTAAGAATTATCTAAATGTATGAAGTAATTTGAGTGTAATTTTTAATAAATATTATAATGGTAATCTTTTTCCTAATTCTAACTATTAGACTTCTCTTCATAATGTATTTTCCAGATGTTTTATGTAAAATATTATATTGGCAAGCTAATTATAAAGTACTTTCAATGGTATTTTTAAAAAAAACATTACTATAATGTATTTGTACTTCTCTCATGATTTTCACTGCTGTTGACGTTTGAGACTTTTGCAAAACATAATTGTTTTATAGTGTAAAATTAGATTAATTAATTAATTTTATATATAATGTATGTAGAAAAATATTTATATTTATATTTAGTTTCATTTTTTTGCTTATTTATTTGTTTAATTACAACACATTATTATAAATAAAAAGTGTTGGTGGCTTGTGGTGGAATTGCGTAAAATAAATATTTTAAAATGAACCAGTACTGATTAATAGTTACAGTTGTAAACGTTATTCATAAAATTGACATTTTAGTAATTCTGTGTACATTTCATTAGTGGATGACGCGTTTATTAAACAATTATCAATTGTTTGTGTTTGTCCACATAATACTTAGACTTTGTGTTGTTTCCAAAGTTTTACTGATTTAAAAAAATGTTTTGTCAAATTTAATTTAAAAATAATTCTAAATGGATCAACTTCGTTTTTGTTTATATTTGATACTTAAATTAATTGTAGTAATTTTTAATAGATAAATAAATATAGTGAAATCACTTAGTGCAACATTGTACATAGCAAGTAAAACATGTAAAATACTATGTTCGATCCACTCGGGACAAATTGTAAACGAATGTTCAAAACAATGGCGTGCTAAACGTGTCGAAATCGCCGACGGAATTGCCGTGCGACCAGACTAAATACTAGTTAAAAAAATCTGCCATGCTATAATTTCGCATGCACCGGACCTTATGACGGCCTAATGGCTTTCAAATTTGTTTAGAAATGTGTTTTCCTGAAAACCATTACAATGTTCTGCACCAAGAAGGCAGAACTGCTACATAATTAAACAGTGCCACGTAAATAATGGGTGGAAATGACATTTAAAGCGGAATGGGCTTATTTGTTAAGACCATTCGTTTTGATTGAGATCGTTGTCGGGACTTTGAATTGGTTAAGCTATCGACAATCTCATCACAATCATATTACCATATACCCTAGCTGCGGTGTAAATAATGCAGGTATGTGGTTGAAAACAACAAGATATATTAATTTGTCTAAAAGTGGCCAATTTATTTATGGTCGTTTTATTTTATCGAAACTGGTTCCGAATGGTGATGATATAATTAACAAACACTCATTTAATTCCAGTTAACCACGGGAATTTTGACGGTGTATTTACGGCTAAAAATGTCGAACAGAAGGCATGCGAAAAGAGTTCCTTGACAAAATAATGTCTTAATATTCAACCAAACTAGTTTACCTTCTGTGAATCGGCAACTGGCGAATTCGTAGGTAGAAAACGGGTGTTCAAAGATGGTCGTGGGACCACACCCAGGGCCAGCGGCGTTGTGCGGTTCCCGAATTTTATAACTAAATTAGTTCCAGCACGGACCGGTTGACAGTTTTCCACAAATAGATAATTTATTCGACAAAAAATACAAAAGGAACTGTAGGCTTTCGATGAAACGGACACGACGCGCCACATACACTAATTCCACCCGGGGAATCTTTTGTTAATCACACATGTCACATGTTCCTAGTTCGTGGAAATTTTGTCTTTTTGATGTAGCTCTTTACAATTTTATAATCAGTCAGAAACTGACACATTTATAAATCAATAAAAATTTATATAAAACATAAAACAGATTTTAGTGAGTTTTAATTATTCAAATAACTATAACTAGCCAAAAATCAACATTAAATTCTAAATGGTGGTACAATTTTTGCTTTAAATTTGTGTTGTATAGTGGTAGGATTATGGTCCTAAATAAATTTACCATAATAAATTGAATTAAATTAGTTAATGTAATGTTGATTGGAAACCCTTAATTCGGATTAGAAACGGCCAGGGTTGGCTTAGACGGGGTAATAATTGTGTAACCTTTCTCTGATCTATGTGTATTAAACTCAGCCAAGCCGCTATTTCAAAGTTTCCTAATCTGGCATTGAATTGGATTTTAAATTTATCACATTTAAAGGCGGGCAACGATTTTTAAATTGAAATTTGTTTATATAGAGTGGCCTATTTAAGAGGGATACATTGTTGCTTTCATTTTTAACTCCGTTTTAATGTATAGGTCAAAAAAAAATCCCGGGTGTAAGCAATAAATGTCAATAATCAAATTAATTTAAATGATTGATTTGAAATAAAATGTAAAAAGAATTTAAGTATAAACAAATTAAACTTTATGTGAATATATATGTTGTTTTTTTTATTTAAATCCTAAATAATACAAAAATTTAATTTTTACTTAGAAATGATTGTCTAAAACATATAAATATGAATATATTTTATTTATCTTTAATTTAGATTTAAAAAAGTTGTATAATAAGACTTGATATTTAATTTTTTATTGTGCCATTTATTTTTGTAGTTTTTATGTTTCAACAATAAATACGAATTATCAAATTAAGTTAATTTAATATTTAAATAATATTTTTGAAGTAAAAATTAATAAAAATCAAAGTATAAACAAATTAAATTTTGTATGTTGTATTTTATTTAATTCTCTCTCTAAATAATTCGAAAAACTTAATTTTTACTTAGAATTATGCCATCTATTTTTATAGTATTTTAAGTGTCAACCATAAATATCAACTATCTACATTACTTTAACATTTAAATATTTTAATATTTTTGAAGTAAAAAGTAATAAAATCAGAATATAAACAAATTAAATTTTGTATGAATATGTATGTTCTCTTTTATTTAAATCTATAAATAATTTGAAAAATTTTATTTTTTACTTAGAAATGATCTAATTAAGTTAATTTAACATTTAAATAATAATTTTTAAGAACAAAGAAGAAAATCTTTTATTTAAATTTTTAAATAATTCGAAAAACTTCATATTTTATTTATCTAAAATATACATATTTGAATATATTTTGTTTCTCTTTAATTCAGACTTTATATTTATGTATTTAATTATATTCCACTTCTGACTATGCCATCTATTGTTTTTAGTATATTGTCAACAATAAATATCAATTATTAAATAAAGTTAATTTAAGTAATTGTTGATATAGAAAGTAATGTGTGATAATATTTTTGCTAATAACACTATTTTATTTCGTCTTCAATATAAGAAGAACAAATTATTTTTGGAAATAAATGCACTTTACGCAGGCCACAATATTGACAGGAACCAAACTACATATATTACTTTTGCAGTCAAAAGAACAGAAATATAATTAGGATTGATATTGCATATTAACACACTATAAGCGGGTCGGGTAAAAATACCCGTCTCAAGAACTGTAGATTGTTAGCGGACCGGGTAATTTTTACCTTTTTGAATGTACTTACTTTAAAAGCGGGGTGAGATAATTTTACTCTATTGGCATACATACGAAACTGAAAGAATTATTTCTTATTTTTTGTTATCATTCAACAACTTAGTTTGGACTATTTTGCTACCCGCCTATAGTGTGTTAATAAGTACACATGTATGTGACAGAATAAAAAAATCATGGAACAATATGTGGGAACAATATTTAAAAGTATTTGACCAAGTAATAATTTTACTAAACACAGTGTAAATTGAATTTGTGCATCTTGTTGGTACTCAGAATTGTGAAATAGAATAGAAATTAGAAATATTTTTGTTACTATACATATATGTATCAGAAATTGTCAGCCAGATTATTTAAAATATTATTATTAATTATTTAAATTTGAACTATATACGTCTTTAATAAAATAGTCTATGAATAATGGTAAACAAATAATCAGTATAACAATAAACTCCCACATATGAAAATCCTATAATGAATGTCTAAAGTAATTAAATAAAACCATGTACAACGAGAATTCACAAGCATTATATATGTCGACGAGTATTGTTTATAATAAAGATGTTTTTGCAGGCTGTGGATGGGGTTGGTTCATTAAATTAAGGACCACCCTACCTCTTATTAATCTCTTATCTTGAAGAAAAAATGTTAAATATGACTTCTTTTACAGGAAATTTAATACTTTTGTTTCTATTAAATTACACAAGCACCTACTCCGTAGGGATAATGTACCACGGTACTTCAGTTACAAATTTAATGTGGATTTGATATTTTGTGCCAGTGTAGGCATCATTTTTTTATACTTACTATCATTTTAATATTATCTACAGGTGAATCGCAGCGGCTGGACATGTCTGGACAAAAGAAAGATAAATTTAAATGCACAGCCACGATTCCAACTTTTTAAACTCATTGTCCATTCATATTCATTTGGCCGCGTCGACGAGGGCACGTACTACCGTAATAAGTGCAATTTGGAATTTACTACGTTCAGATTTACATTTCCAGGGGACAGCGCAGACAGATTAGAAAAACGGACCGCGGAAAAATAAATTCACTGACGAATTTTACGGATTCCATGCCACAGCTTACTTCATGTTGAGTTGCTGATGTTTTTGTGCGTTTATTCTATGGAAAATCTGGATGAATATATGTGAAATATTTTATTCAATTTCCATGCACACTAATAACATGTTTATCATGTATGTGTTTATAAATATAAATATAATATTATATTTTGAAATCAGTTATTCATGTTATGTGACTGGAATATAAAATAGAAATAAAATATTTAAATAAATAAAAGGGTGTATTATAATTAATATGTATATTTATTTTATAGAAATAAATTTTAAATGAATTAAACAATAATATAATTAAATTTATATCAATATTCGGCCCCTTGTGTTATCGAATTTTTATTACGTTTAATAAATGAAGAAGAATACTTCACAACATCTGCAATTAATTCAAAGTTAGGAAAAAATCGCGTTAAAACTATTTAGGTCATAAAAGTAAGTTAAGTTAAATTAATAAGATTAGTATTAATTTCTGATTAATTAATTAAAGTTAATTAACTACTATTTGAAAGAAATAATAATAATACACTAATAAGGTTAATTTTGATTTTATTGTTAAAAAGCATTTATTGATCCAACTAATCTATTGAAATGTTATAATTAAGGTAAGCTTAATACTTAAATTAATTTATGCCTCCGTTTGAAATTCCACTGTTTAAACACTGAACATACCAAGTAATTAAACTTGTGACAGTTGCAACAGTTGTTGTTCATTGTGCGAAACGAAACTTTGTAATTAAATAATTGCATAAAAATAAAATCCAAGGTTATAATCAACCGTTATTTCACAAATATTTATGTTTCAACTAGTGTGTTATATATTAGCAACACAGCAATGGAAATGAGGGTGTTTTTCTGGACACAGAATATATTTTCGAAATTATTAATACTTACATTACTTAATTAGATATTTTTGGCATTATTGTCAATAGAAAACAATTGACAGAAACAAATACAAATGGGCGCTCAACATTTGGGAGCAATTAGAACACGTCCAATATAAAGTAAAAAATCAAACAAAAAAATTTAAAATTAAAAATTTTTTTCCAAAGCTTCTCCTGAACAAAATACAGCCTCTCAAATTCAAACTTCAAAAATTGCTTTTTTCTCATAGTTTTGTAAACTTGGTCCGATTATGTTTAAATTTGGTATGTGTTATCCTAAAATGCCTACAATTCAATGTAATAAAATTTTTCTATATTGTTACAGAGGCGTAGATAAAGCAGAGTTCTCCACATTTTTAGCTCTATTTTCTACGCCACAGAATATTTTTTCAAACTATTAAAGTTTTCATAATCTTTGCACAAGAAAAAAGACACTTTTGAGATACTTTTGATTATCACTGTCGTTTTCGAGATATTTCAGGTTAATGTTCTCTTTAACTTTCTTCAAACATTAAAACTGAAGTATCTGTGATAATCAATATTAATAAATAACTTTGTTTCTAAATTGTGCAATGAATATGAAAAGCTTAATAGTTTTAAAAAATATTCAGTGACGAAGAAAAAAGGGCGAGAAATCTTCGACACTGTGTTATAAGAAAAAAATTATTACTCTGAATTGTATTGTATGTATATTGTATTTTACAATATCAAATTTAAACGTGATTGGATAAAAGGCTGCGTAAATATGAGTAAAAAACAATTTTTGAAATTTAAATATTCTATGGTATTGGTAGTCTATACTTTCTTTCAAGAAAAAAATTATTTAGATTTTTTTTCTTTATTGTTTTCAAATTTTGTCCAGCAATCTTAGAAACATGTTATAGATTATTTTTATTAATATATTTTGTCCCACGATTTAAAATTTGTTTTGATGGATTCAGGCTTCTCTTAAAACTTATTGCAAATGTAATTAAAATAATTTATTAATAAAAAAATACGGAATTTGAATTTGGGGGAATGTATTTTTTAGGAGAAACTTTAGAAATCAGATATAGATAATATTCTCATGAATTATTTATTTATTTAAACATTTTGCGTGACAAATATTTTTTGCAACTAAAATGATGTCCCGAGGGTGGAACTCGCCCCGTGTGCCATTTAATATAGGACCGGCTCTGTGAATAAAGCCTAGCATCTGTTGTTATTTGTTAATAATAAGCCTTAATTACGCATAAAATCCGAAAGCGCAGCATAGAAAATCAACAGTTGTTCGAAGTAGATCTCTCTATTAGCCCAATCGGTGGCATCTAAAAGAATTTTAGTGAAGTTATCACCCATTTGTTCTAACAGCTGTTCCATAAATGCTGGTTGCGTTTTCGATTTCTTGTTTTGCCAGTGATTTGATTTTTTGTTTAGCTCACGCTAATTGCTATTACCTGTCGGCCATATGTCAGGGTTCTGTTGCCTCCGACACTTTATGTCGATCCCATTTTCTCGCTATTACGAAACAATTATGAATAAAGCGAATAGTAAATATTAAAAATAATATTTATTCGTTCTTATAATCGTATATGTCTAGGTATTGCGGTTTTAATCTGGAAATAAAAATATAATATATCGTTTTTGGGTTTTATTACAATAAAAAATGCTATCGGTGCGGTTCAGTCTTTTTATATTTTCCAGATAAAACCTTGTATGATATTACCACAAATCACACAACCCCTATCATCCTTTTGTTAATGCCATCTGATTAAAATTGTTCTTTGTTCGGTGTCTCAAATATACCTAAATGCCCAATAGATGAAGATAAAACCGTCTACGAAAAATACCATAAACAAAACTTGACTCGCAATTTCTACCTGATCGGGGTGAGCGAGTGACGAGCTATCTGACAGGTTCAAATTGGCTTCAGTTTTTGCTAGTTAATGGGGAACCTTTGTGGTGCCTTCTGGGCCCCTTTTGTTGGATAGTGGGGTCAAATCGATCCCGGGAACAAGAATCTAATAGCCATAGGTCAATGGATTGTTAGCTATTGTTGCGCGGTGTGTGAATTAGAGACGATGGATATTTTAATTACGGACTGGCATTTAATCTTGAAGCGCATGTTGTGATAGGAGAGAAATGATGTAATTGACAGCGTAACTGATACCGATGATGTTGACAGGTGGATATGTCGGTAACTACGAGATTAAGAATCGAATTGAGCTTCTTGTTTTGAGACTCATTACTATGAAATATTATACAGAATTTTTAATATTCTAGAGATAAAAGTATGGACCAGAATAAGTTTTTATTAAAAACGCAACAAAAGGGATTCGAAAATATTAAAGATTATTTCTTTTTATAACACCTCTTTTAATTATAATTGTTTATATAATTAAAAAATAATAATTTTAATTAAAATTATATTTTTTTAATTAATTCCTTTACCAAACCCATTAACAGGTGCTGCTTACCTAAACTTTCTGCAGAACACAATGGGTGGGTGAACTTTTGAACGTTATTCTCTGGGACAAAAGGCAACAAATGTGGTTCCAACTTACTTTTCGGTTGCCGTTAGAGACAATATAGACGAAATATTTCCACGTAGATGGATAGGACTTCTACTATGGCCATCAAGATTGTCTGATTTAAACCTTTTCTTAGAGATATTTAAAAACATTAGTTAATGGTGCTTCTGTTAATAGCATCGAGGAGCTGCAGCTAGGAATTAATAAAAAAAATGTCGAGCAATGCAATCCAGTGTGGAGCTTTTATTTAGAAAGAATTTAAAAATGCACAAAAATTTCGTGCGTGTTTAAAAATAGATGAAGAGCAGTTTGAACATTGTTTGAACCTTACTATTATTTTTTCTTAAATGCAGTACCTAGCAAAATTATTTTATAATTTCTTGTAAATATTATAATAATAAATTAACCAATTTTCTTTTATTAATTTTAAATAAAAGATAGAAAGAACATTTTCGTTTTCTTTATTTTATTAAATTAATTTTGTGGCATATCTCTTGTTTTTTATAACTAGGCGCCTATTTTTATTAGAAACATCTTTAGAATTTCTAAATTTTTCTAAATGAGTTGATCCAATTTCTTTATTTACCATCTCCCAAAGGTTCACAATGGTGATAAGATCTGGTCAAAATTGTTACATGTTGTCTTGAAATCATTACTATACAACTTTTATCGTATGCTTGGGATCATTATCTTGCCACAAGTACCATATAATTGATATGCTTTCTTCTGAATAGTAGTATTGTGTTGTTGAAGATATCCATATACTAATATCTATCCATTATTCCATTAATTAAGGATCCATTCCAATACCAGAAAAGCATTCTCAAATCATTATATTTTCAGAATCATGCATCCATTGTGTACATTGGATCAAACCTCTTGTTCTCTGGACGCCTCACCCAACAAATATAATCTTAAATATGCAAGTTATCAGGAAACAGCACTGTTTTCCACTTGGTAATGGGTCAGTTTACATGTTCATAGGTGATTTTTTCGATGTTTTGGAGCATGCAAACTGTTTTCCTTCTTAATTCCAATTGGTGTTCTAAAGGAGATCTGCACATAGTTGTACATTTTTATTGACAGCATTGATGATCATTTTTTCTAGATCTACCTCCTCTAAGGATATTAACTACAGATTCTACTGCAGAAAAAAGTTTGATGGTTTTGGAACTAATGAATGTTTTTAATTCCAATTGTTATAGGAGTGCCAGCCTTATTTTGATGTTATAAACTGATTTAGCTGCACACTTAAATCAAATGTATGTGAATTAAAACAATATATAGCTAGAAGATTACGAACAGACTCTCTTAAAGTGCGATATATGTTCATATTGCTCTATTTTTGGAGTGTTTATTTCAAAAACATATAAAGCATGTTGTGTGTAAAAATAAAAAGGAAGAAAATATTTTAAATATAAAAAATAATAAAAATATAAATTTTGGTTAATACTGTAAATGTTTAAAAATAGAGTCGTCTCGATTTATTACACTTTTTCTGCTCATTGACCTATACTACTCTCTCAAAAATTCCTGGAGTTCCATTTAGAACTTATTCTACTCTATTGCGATTATTGTAATAATAAGATTTTAGTGTATTAAAGCAAATTTACCCACGTGTGCATAAATTTAGCATGCAAATTTTCAATTTTTATTCACATTTAACAACTAATTTGTTATTGAACGTAGCCGTCACGACATAGGCGCATAGCTTATACTCGATTTCGCGTCTATCGTATACAGAGTTTGACACTAAAAATAGAAAGAAAGAATATCAAACGGGTGTCAGTAGTAACATGGCATTGATGTTTCTATCCTGAACGAGTAACCTAAAATTAGTGGGCCGTATTTGTCAAAGCGTATGTTTTGACGGGGCCTTTAATATTATCACGGCTATCAATGCTGCATCAAAGGCAATATAGTCTGTTGGCCAACCCCTATACATCCAGTGATTATTCATGTTGCTCTTTGTACATACATAAAGTGTGTTGGAAAATTAATGCTTGTCAAGTGTTTTTGATAGGACATACACACGGTGTTGTCCCACAAAAGTGATTCGTCAAGGGGGGAAACCGGCATCAATCTTATTTTTTTCCCTAGTTATTTTTGTTGTAGAACAAGCTTTTTGCTCACTAGCATTCGAAACTAGTTTATAAATAAGATGAATCGGAGAGATCAACCCTGTATTACACATGTTTACAAATCCAAATGCCATTTCAATCACAAATGGATCAAAATTTGAATATCAATCGTATCTTAACTATAGTCCGCACCCAAAATATCTCAATGATTCATCGTTCTAATAAACCTTAACAATGAACGTTCCTCCACTGAATATCTATTATTTGGTGGTGATTCGATAGGTAATAACTAGTCTAAGTCTAAGAGTATTACTAGTTTTAGATTTATGAATGATTTTTCGGTGTTAAAATGTATAAATAAACTACTAACTTCTTTGAAGTTACATCTAAGAAAATAGTGGATTGTTGTGTTATATAAATACGTATGTAAATGTCCCTTAAAGTTTTACTAAACCAATTAGAACTTGATCGAATTTATGACAAGATATATGTACATGAGAGACAAATTAGATGTCCTTGTAGCAAATGTGACATAACTTATTTACTAACACCTCTGAACTAGTTGGATTTCAGTTTCCAACTACAACAATTCATGTTGGCCAAGTTAAATGAATGCAAACACGACGATTATTCCTTTGGGAGATTTTGACAGAAGCTGCGTGCAATAATGCTGACAACAAACGGCGTTCCACTATACATGTGTAACGTTGAACAGACATGTTATATTGTTTAAATTGTACTCCGCATAAACATACAAGTTAATTAACACACTTTGAGAAATGTTTACCGATAGAGGTGTACGTGCCTTAATTACATATATGCTAGCAAACGGATACTAATGTGAATTTATTGCTGTTTAACTAAATAGGGGAAAAACAGCTCGTTTAGAACTAACTTCCAAAGAGAATAAACAATTTCCAATGTGGACGTGTTCGACAAAAACAAACACACGCCACGGGTTTTGGGCCCCACGAAAGTCATGTCAATGGATCCCATTGACTTCCAAAGTTTCTATTAACTGGTACGGGTTGAGCAAGACAAGATGACGAAGCTCGACGAGTTAGTTAAGTTCCTTCCCGATATAATTAGGTTATTTAGATTAATTACGGTACTATTCAATACGCTATTCATAAGTATACTAATGCATTAGTGTGCTTCGGTCGCATTGGACTCTATTATGTCAGATACGCTCAACGTTCGCCAGCTTTTTTTTAATGTATTTACACTGGAGACATCAAAACGGACACATTGTCTTGATTGGACCGTGTAATGACTGACACTTGAACCTTTCCAATGCTCTATGTTGCGTGTGTGAAGTGTTAATATAAAAGGATTTTTACTAATATTGTATAATGGAACTAATGTTTGGAAAGATTTTATTAGTTTTTAATTACTAATGATTTATTAGACATTTAGTTCCAAAATGTTTTAATATTTTTGTTTATGTGACATTAATAGGTATCTATGAGTCCTATTTTAAGGTGCGTTGAAGGGATCAATTTTAAAATTTTAGTGATTTTAGTTTAGATTATTTAAACTAACCTTCTTGAACACAATTTTTAAAAGGGGTTTTATGACAAAAAAATAATATTTTAATAAGTATTTTGTTAGATTAAAGATAGTAGTACTTTGTATAACACCTAGAGCGTTGTAACATTTTTACTTTTTGGTACATATTAATTTTTTATAAGAATATTGTTTATCCAACCTCTTTATGGAAAAAACGGTACAGCAAGTAAATCCGTCTCCGAGTTTAATATTTGGTTATTTGAAAGGGTAACTATGACCAGCAAATTAACTATTGAAGAAGCCAAGATTAAATTGACAAAATATTCATATAATCATCAATTTATTGTTACTTTATTCGGGAGAATTTATTATTGATTATTACATATTGTAACATTGCATGAGACATGGAGACATACAGATACAAATCATGTCCAATAATTGCCACAACAAATATTACTAAAAGTAATAGTCAATAATTAATTCCTCCTGAAGAAGCAAAGATTAAATTGGCAAAAATTTGGGATAATCGCCAATGTATTGTCCACCTTTCTGTAATATTATTAAACATTTTGATGTAGGTCATGACTAATCATTATCATATGAAATTCAACAATAATCAATAAACATTACTTAATTCCTTCTGAAGATATTAAGATAATCGCAAATTTACTGTTGGATTTTTCAGGAAATTAATTATTTCATTTCGTAATAATTACAGATACAGATATAAATTATGTCTAATCATTACCATATGAAATGTTAAAATAAGTAATAAATAATAAAAATAAAAAGTCAATTAATTCCTTCTGAAGAACCTTAGATTAAATTTTCAAAATATTCACATATTGTCATTTACTTTACGACCACTTAAGTAATAATAACAATATATTTGTATATTTGCTTTTTATTATTAGCGTGTCTTGTAAGTGTGGAATATACGAAACTTGAATAAATATTTTATTTAAGTAGAGAACTGCAAACCATCTGATAATGTATCTCCATCTAATTTGTAATACTGCAATCTTTTAAATATTCATCACGTGCAGCATAAAACACACACAGCACATGAATTTGAATGATTTCGTGCAATTTAGTATGTAAATATGTTGGTAAATATGTACGAAATAAGGTAAACTCTTTATTTGCATTAATAGTTTGATTTAGTGGCTCCGAATCACGAAATTTGTTGTAATTAAAAAAAAACGTGAAATTAATTGTGGCAAATTGAGAGTTTCGCCATGCGAACGCAATGACCTGTCTTCGTCATGATTCGTCACATAAAACATTACCCGTATTAATTGGGCAGATAGAAAGGAGATTAGGGAGGTCTAACGACGAAATCGTAATCTTGCAGTTTATTTTCACATATTTTGACTCGACCTCCTTGAATATAATCTATCTGTCGTACGATCGCACAAATAAGATCATATCTGACCTTAGTCGACTGAAGAGTTCTCAGAAGACATACCTGAGCGAAAGCATTTCAACAATTTTAAAATTATATCTAAATAAGTTTACATTGGGCACACAAGTATGTATGTGTGCGCTATGCAAAGTGTACATTTAATAAATTATATTTACAAAATTTATTGTAAAACTGTTGAACAAAATTAGTGTTATTTGTAGGATTTAATTGAAATACCAATACTTATTCCATGTAAATAATTTTGGTTAAAATTTGCACAATATAGCAAATATTGGTTGATTCTATTTTCGACAATTTGAATAATTAAATTTAAAATTCATATTTATCATAAATTGTAACATTAAATGGCTATCAAAAATGGTAATTTAGTTTTAATAATTTTTCCAGTGTTCATTTGTAATTGTCATGCATTAATAATAATTTTATTGTTTAAGCTAAATCAAAATTTTAAATTAATATAATGGGATATATACATAAAATGTTCATATATTATTTTAAAAGTGTTATAAACGTTGGAATAATTAATTGTTTGTTAGCCGAAAATTTGTATGAATTATATACTCTCTGGTTTAAAAATATCCGAAACCTGGCCCATAGATTTTCCTAATAAAATTGATGACAATTGTGGATTAGGTATGCTTTGTTTTGGGTAATTCGCCTCGTTTCGAGGCGCCAACCTGATAGTATTATAGAGTCAAAGCTTAACGCACAGCTTTTTGGTTTATTTTATCCTTATTTTCATATAAATTACACTTTGAATCTGGTTCTCACAGTTACTTACTGCTCCAACATAAGCTTTATTTAAATTGTTCACTGCAATACTTTATTAGTAGAATTGTTATTATAATAACACATCGGTGCATTTATGATCGCCTTATAAAAAGGTAGTTTTTTAGTTTCAACTTAAAACAGACGTTCTGAATCACGTAACTCTAAAGTTTAAAGTTTAAAGGTCTTCAGCAAATTTAAAGAAATGATATTGATAATTCGTCAGTCGCTTTATTTCCTCGCGTGTTTAAAATAATTTGCTGCAATCGATCTTTCAACAAAACAGTTTCTAGGAAGTTGACTATTTTATATGTAGAGCACTTGTAGAAACACTTCAGATGCAATAATAAATATTATTTTACATGTTTTAAATAAAATAAAGTGCTATATATAACTTTTCATTTGCCCACCGACATTTGTTTGTAGTATTGAAAAGCAAATGGGAATAAAAGTTAAAATTAAATAAACTTAAAGTATATATTCTTAGTAGATATTCATTTGGAAGAAAATATTTTAGACGTCGTTCTCAGATTCCTAGATTGATTTTAAAATACTAGAAATAGTGTTAAGATTTATTTTGTCTGGTCCGTTATTCGTCTGAAATTTAGAGTTAAGTTTTTATGTTCTTGAAAAATTACAATGCGCTCACAGTTAGTCAAATTGAATAAGGTCGGCGGCACTTTGGATACGTTTTCGTGCAAATTTAAGTCGTGCGTACACATACGAACTTCTCAACACTTGAAATTCCATAGAAGTTTGCACGTTGTATAAGAAATGGTCGTGCGTATACGTGCGTACAGTTACGACGCACAGAGGAGTGTTTGCACCCAAAAGCTATTCAAAATCCGATTTCTTGTTGGACTAGAGTGCAATGAAATATTTTTGTATGTAGAAGAAACAAGAAACAGCAAAAAAATTCAATATAGTTTCTCTTTTTATTATAATATATTATTTAGATATTATTTATAAATGTAATATTACTTATTACCTTTTATGACAAGAAACAATCGATTTTTGTTCCCACCGAAATCACTCAATTTTTTGTACTAATATCCACGTTGAACTTATGATCCTATAAGAGAAACTTTCTACAAGCTTCACCCAAATTAATTAACTTCTACCCCATGTGCGAGTATCCATACAACATAAAAAGTTATAAGTTGTAAATGGACTTAAAATTTCATGTGTAAACGTATGAAAATTGCCTTATAATTTAATAGACAGATAAGAATCCGATGTGGGTGCTCAATATGTACGACTTAACATCCATTGTGAGGCCGGCCTGAACCTAGATGCACCTACACATGTGTAACAGCCTAATTGCTTTACTTGTGAATATAAATAAATGTATAAATTATACAGTCCATACTTTTAGAACTAGTTTAGTACTCTTTCAACTGTTGTAACTAAAATCCTAGTAAATTTTGTTTAAGGAGTAGTAGTAATAGTAATAATGTTGGAATAGAATCAAGTGCTTGCAGTTTTTCGTTATTTTTTGTCCATTTTTGTATTCATTAAAATTTATAGCTCTATGAATAATTTAAAAATTGAAGTTATTTAATTTATTCTATAAATTAATTAAAATATACAAATATCAAAATTGGTAATAATAGATGTTAAATGTCTAGTCTTATTTAATATGTAAAGAAGTAATATTAAAAATATTAAACTATAAGATATTTATTCTCACATTATTACCACCCAATATGATTGGATTTTCAAACTCCTCAATTATTTGTACAGCATAATGTGTATATAGCATTAATCTAATTCCATCTTATAACGACGAGATGTAACGTTATTAAGTGTAATGTATTTTAGAAGCTAGTCTTACTATAATGTTAATAATATAATAATAAAATATTTCCTTAATGACTTTTACAATTTATGGCTCTTTTTCTATTATATACTTTTACACTGTAACATGGTACTTAAAGTCGTTCTTCGCTTAAAAATTTTTGATCATTTCTAGGTTTTGGAGTTTTACGAACTGAGTTCTGAATGTGTTCCAGTTTGTTCTTGAAATATTTGGATGCTTAATTAGGTAAAATAATAAAATCTGTTAACCTAGGCTTAGAATATTTAGAAATTAATTAATATTAGCATAGCTTTGAGTTATTTTGAATATTATCTGATCTTTTCTTGAATACTTGCAATAGTTTGATTTTGTGTATTCTTAACATTGGTAAATTCTATTTTAGATTACAGTACAAAAGTTCGTGCGCAGAATTTTAATATTAAAAAACATCCTTTGCAGGTATGGATATATCCGTTTACCAAATAAAATAGACTGTGACATTTGTCATGTGACCGACAGCTGTACCGCACAAACCAGACATTGATACATACACCCTGTTTAGTTAAGTTGTGCAACAATGGGACACAATGGAGCTGTAATGTTTCTGTTTTGTCCTAATTGATAGGTTTAGAAAATCGAGATTAACGATTTAGATAGGTTTAGTTTGTGTACTAAATCGAGGCAAAATGGATGCATTCTAGGTGATAAACATCGAAGGTTGCAAACCGATGTTTGGTTAGCTTGCCTGCGGAACAATAAGGGAAATAACCAATTATGTCGGGCTTTTGCCCTTAATATAATATAATATAGCAGTTGCTTTTTTGAGTCACGTTTTTCCAAAAAGGACTGACGCCTATCAGTAATCACAAATTAAAGGGTCGGTCCTAACAACCAAAATTTTGAAAACAACGTTGTAAAAACATATATATAGTGACAGGAAATGAAAGAAACAAGCAAAATTAATTGGTATAAGTCTTATCTATTCATGACTCATGCAGGTACTACCTACTATAGAATTATAATGAAAACTTTAGACATTAATTATACATTATATTATAATTTTTAAAAATTTAAGATAACTTATTAAGTATCATCTCTTTACCATCATTATTTTATATTATAAGTTAGTAAATATATAAATAATTATCAAAGATTGTGCTGCAGTACCGTCAAAAAGTTTTAACAAATAAATAAATAAATAAATAAATGAAGAGATTATCAATATTTCTGTTATTAATGAATTTTTAATAGATTTGTTTGATACTTTATATTTTTTTAATATTTTCTTTAGGAATACCGAAACATTAACAATGATAATTCTTTTCACTGTTTAACTGAAAAAATATTTGAATAGTTATTTCAATATGGAAATAATATTAATTTTAATTTAATAGAGATTAATAAGAGTAAATGTAAATTATTGTTTATTATTTTAGTGACAAAATTAAATTTTATCGTATATTTTGTTTGTTTTCAACATTATTGCTTTGTACTATTATTATTATACATTATGTGTGTGGCCTATTTAATATGAAAAGAAACCTGTACCTTTTTTAATTAAATGTTTTTTTAATAAAAAATTGCACAAAAGATAAAGAATCAACAAATCTATGAATATATAGGGTGATACACCTAACTGATTAATTAGTTTTTTAATATTTGTTTGTATTTATTATTAAATTGGTTGCTTCGCCTAATATATAAAAGGTGATTGTATTTCCATGTAGTTTAAATGTCAATACTATTCTTATTTCAAACAGAACCACCATCAAATTTATCAATCATTCGACGCTGAATTTTATTATCTATTGATATGTTGTACCATATCTTATATCTAATATGAATATTTACAAAGATATTACTGAAAAGGTGAAAAAAAATTTACTGTCACAAGCGACCTTTGAATGGTTTCATGTTTCATATTTGAGAAATAATATGAATATAATAATACAAATATTTACAATATCAAAAAATAAACAGTCAGAAATTTAAAAATTTATATTTAAAATAAATTTATCTAAAGCTCTCTTGTGATAATACATGTGTGAATGTGTCGAATGAATGTTTTTGTACTTTTTTCTTAATGTCTTGGTAAATATTCATTTTAGATAAAAATCCATATAGTGATCATATCAGTAAAGAAAAAAATGATAAGAAAGTTATTGACATCAAAGAAAGTGGGGATAAATTAAATAGGAATACCAAATATTTTACTTTTTTTGTTAACGTGTATACCAAGATGAACATTTCAACATTACAATTGTTGGTAATACAGACATTTTAATTCACTTTCTTAGCGAACATTTTTTAAAAAATATCTCAAAAACAAATGAAAGCAGAAAACGATTCAAAATTTTATGTAAGCTCAAAAAATATAATAAAATATATATGGATCTATTCAAAAAAATTAGTTAAACGGGAAGTAATATTACATTACGTTACATTTTTATAAACTTCTAATAAATCCGTAAGGCTTATATGTATCAGATGAAAAAAATTTTTTGTTATACAAAAAGAGTATTTTTTTTTATTAAAATTAAGGTCCACAGAATTCCACGAAGAAGTTCCATCTTAAATGGTCCACATTGTATGTTAGTGTCACCATATGATACTAATGGTGTATCTAAAATTTTTGTGGCTCCTCTTGTAGTAAGTGTTCAGTGTTTATATTTTACATATTTATACCCTTAATGCCATAAACAATACCTCTAGTGTATGCGACCACTACTTATCTCACTTCTCCTGTGCACCACTCGAAAAGTGTTTGCCGAAGAATTAAGGTACCCATTACATAATGCATCCGAAGACGACCTAAACCCGGGTAAACATCAGCACCGCCACATCATATAAACACTCGATAATCCGAGCGATTCATATCTGAGAAAGCTGATACGGCATTTGACTTTGTTTAGCTTTAACTCGACGAAAGATTTATATTACAGGGGAACGAGGATCGAATTTGGTGCCGGGGGCACCGCGAGAAACGGAATTCAATACCTAAAGCTCACTCCACACTTGCCATATAAAGGCCGATCTGCGTTTATTACCGCATATAACTCAGAACAATAATCAATTCGAAATTAATTCTGGGACAATAATCGGGGCAGGTGTCGGGATCAAATGTGTTAACTCTATAAATCGGATATCGACGGCTACTGAGGTAGTTTGAAACAACTAGTTTTCAATGGTTTTATCGCTAATGATGGTGCCTTAACTATTAACAACGAATTTGTCATAGAATTGACAGACGCTTTTAGAAGAGTGAAAAATTTAACAAGTGGCTGATAGATGTGGGTGAAATGATAAACCTAACATGATAATGCTATTTATCCTGTTTTAATTAATATCTTTCATCGAGCAGAAGGGATGACTGATTATTACAATTAAGAGAAAATATTGGACGATCTTATTTCGTCCAAAATAAAAAATTGTAGAACATAAGTATCTTCTGACAACTGAAGCACTCTTCTCCAGTTATCAATTAAAAAATTTTGGATCTACTCAGTTTCCGTTGAACTGTTTTTTAAGTTTTAAGTTTCTAAGTAACTTATCTGTTCACCTTGTTAACCATCAAAGATTTGCCCATTTTTAAAATTGTACCTATTACACCACTTGAAACATAATAGCATTAGTGAATTATATATGGGTACATAAAGATAAACTGTATTATCACACTAGTCCAGGTCAAAAATTGAAAAACTTGATACTCAATTCAGAATTTTTTTTCTTTCCATTTGCTCGGATAGGACAGATAGCTCTGGCTAAAGCCGGACATCCTGGCTACCCTAATTCATAAGTAGGTAAATAAAAATTATTAAAAATATATAAAATTCTGAGTGCACCACCTAACAAAGTGTTTTGTTGAATTTCATACCAATGCGTTTGGACGATAAACAAACTGTTATAACCAATGACCACTATGTGTAAACAAATTAAGAATGTACCGACAGGCGTTATCGGTGAATATAAAAGAGCGTGTCGTGTTTTAGTGAGTACTTGTTAATTTCGTGAACAAACAGTTAAATATTGCAGAAGTTGAGAGCTTTATCCTCTGACGGGAATCACACGGTTCCCTTTGATATTTATAAAGTCGTTTTCAACAAAAGCCGGTCCAAGACAAACACTTTAATGACTGAGAAAAGCACTGGCCTCTTCAAATATACATATTACCTAGCGGCGCAACAGTCAACAATTGACGACCATATAAGTAAAAAATGCGAAAAATGAGTTACTTGATTCACCACACAAATTTGTTGATTTTTAGGTGAGAAAATGTCCGTTTCATTGTTAAGAATTATTTGATTTGATTTTCCAGTGGTAAAAGCTGCTGCCGATTTTGTTGTTTACTGTATTCATCTCCAAACCAGATAATAATGATTACATAAAGTCGTAGGTCTCCAAACTAAGAAGCCAATCGTTTATTTTAAAAATTTTGAGAGACTGGTGGACAGATGGCTAAAAACAACAGCCAAAAAGTAAAGCTTTTAAAGTCTCCTGAATGTTCCATGGAAGTTGGGATATCTTAGACACAGGTTGTACTGAAAATTTGGAGAATGAAATAATAAATGAAATAAGAAAACAAATTAATTTTATAATAATATAATATAATAATGTAATAAAAAATGGAACGAACGCAATGCTGAATGCATGCGTAGCAATATTCGTGTTTCTTTGCTTCGCGCTAATTTAGCGCTAATCGACGGGAAGAACACGAATGCCGAATGTTCGTCGAATACACGCATCGTCTGGGACCGAAGGTATGCCATATGGGGTCAAACAACTACATGTTCAAGGGACACATTGACAAAGGGAGCAGCTACCTTGATGGGACTAGTCAGGAATACCGGACCGGGTATGAAAGATTGAATTTTAAACAACATTATGGATATATGGGAGGATCTAGGTGACCTGGGAAAGCATTTACTCCACCGTGCTTAGTATTCATAATTGTAAGAACTTTTATTTTAATATAAGAGTAAAACTCATCAATTTTCACTTGGTGCTACGATCTTATCAATCTTGGATATACAGTGCCAATTCCCTTTGAATCTAATAAATCTAATTATCACGAATGGAAGATTAATTCGTTTGACAGGTATAATCTGGTGTTGGATCAAATACGAATACACTGTACATAGAAAGTTGTACGGAAATTGAAACTGGGACATCTCAGATATTGTCGCTGATTCGGAGAATGGGATAGAGACGGAAAGAGGAATCCTGGAAGGTGAACGTCAACTGAGACAGTTCCAGACCGCTACACGGGGGTATCAGTAAGTGGGAAAAGCTGGTTTTAAAAGTTGGTAACTTTTTTTGAAGGTGAGAAATGGTTATCATTGATTATTTTCCATTACGAGGTGGAAGTTGGGAAATATATAGCTGATGTATTCTACAATAATTAGTAAATAAATAACACACACTGGAATTTCTAACATTCATAAGTTTAAATATTAAAAAACATAAAAAAGATGATTTTTAAAAATATACGGTTTTTTAATGTGAGCAATATTTTAAAAGTCGCATGTTTTGAAATTTTCAAATATTTAAATACTCATATTCAGGTTACAACAATTTAAAACTTGTTTAACATGTATACTATTTGTTTTTCAAAACTATTAGAATATCAGAAATATTCGAATGTTCTATTTTACCTATATTAATTTCGTGTCCTAAATTCATGTTTGTGGTTTTATATATAAAAAGATCAATTTTCATTAGTTTCATAGAATCTCTGATGACTGCACTAACCACCTTAAATTAAAAACCGTCTACGAATTGATTGTCATTGCAGTGTTTTCGCCATTTCCCGAAATCAAATTATAATTCTTAAGCAATTAAGAAACTATGAATTCATTACAAATACGTAATTGATTAAAAATTAAAATGATTAAGAATTATAATCACGGCAAACACTCGGATGTACATAATTACAATTTCATTAAAAAATAAACTCGTCCTTAAGTGACGAAAAAAGATTTAAAACATTTTTAATTTAAAACTGCCATGTGCTGGAACTGTTTAATTTCCCTTCTCAATATTCGATAAAACTCGAAAGTTTTCCAAGTTCGTCCTCGGGAGAAAGTAAAAGTTAAGTAAATGTCATCTAAAATTTATTAAAAACATTATGAAATATGGGAATTATATTAGCGGATTTTTAAATATTTATATTTTATGCCGTATACTTTCAGGTAATTTAAACAAGACCGCAAAACTTGTATTGACTTATTTCATTGTTGATTAATCTTTAGTATAATATAAGCACATTTTTATTTTTTTTTTTGCTTTATTATTATAGTAGATAATTTTAACATAATAGTCTCTTTGACAAGGCACTACCGCAAAGGGATTTTATTTAGTGGTATCACCTAATCCTACCTTTAGCTATAATTTGTTGGTTAATGTGGTAAAGCTATAAATCTAACTGCATCCAATTTTAACAACGTCACTTTACTTCAGTTACCTGTGTTCTTGACATCCATCATAAAATGACACCGGTTAACATATCTGTCAGTCATCATTCACAAAATTTTTAAACATGATTACGGCGTCATTAGGTCAAGACATACATTTTGAAAATTTAAAAAATCTCTTGGATTCGTGGTCACAAAAAGTAAATCAATGGAAAAAAATTCTAAAAATAAGAAGTCAAGAATTATATTCGGTGCAAGCAGCTTCGAACTCGGATTTTAAGGTTTGTAACAATTTCAATGTGTTTTTTTAATTATATATATTTTTTCTGTTCAGCTCAATACGATCAATGTTTACAAGTTTCAACATCATCTGCTCATAGCAGATATAGAATATTTATTGGATGTATATACGAAAATAGAGGAGTCAATTACAAACATTGACGAAGAAATTACTGGAAATACCGGTCGAAGAGTTTGTTTGGAACTTTATCGAAAAAAAGCGTAGTTAATATACGTTTAATAAAATACCTCTTAAATAAATTTTCATTTTTTAGGCATGACACGTTAAATAAAATTAACAGAGCATCAGGAGAAACATTATCGGTAAATGTTTTATAAAAATGTAGCTAGATTTAATTCAATTTATTGCAGCTTAATGTTGTTAGTGACAATTTATTGAGCTACATATCTCTACTAGAAATGATCCTTCAACGTACTATTTTAATTAAAAAAAGTTTGTCAGCAATTGAAAAAGTTTGGTTGTAACTAATATTTTTATACCTGTTTTGAACGAGTACAAATAAATAAATATCCATGTTTGAACATTATTTATTTATTACACTCAAAAAATGTTTGTGCAATAAATCATGATTATTTATGACAGTGCATTGATGTTTTGCAAAGAATAGGTCATAAAATGATCAACTTTTTTGAAAGACAGTTTCAGTATACTACGAACAGTTTTACCGATTATCGTATCCTTAGTAGTACGTTGTAAATATTATAGTAGTAATGAAAGAACCTAAATTTACCGCTCTTTAACTAATTGTAAATTAAAGAAGTGTGACCGTAACATCTCCGTTGAAAATTCTCGGTAATTTACATTTATGATGGGTAATATAACCATTTTAGTTAGGCATGTCATAGAAATATGGCTCACTATTAAGTAATATTATCCTAATTTTGCATTAAAAAACCATAATAGCTTGTATGTTCTCGTGTAGAAATCCCATTAAAATTCCTATTATGTTATAAGCTCATACAGAGTGTTTAAAAACTACCGTAAACAATAAAATAAATATTAGGTGCCGGAAAATGTAATTTATGATTTATTTTTATCATTTTTATATTGTAATTTAACATTTTTGTATTAAACTAACTACATTATTTATTTTTTTCTTACATTTTATTTGGGTTAAAAATAGTATATTCAAATGTTTTAATTAGTGTACATTTGCATTAAGACAAATACCAATAATCATAAGGTTTTGGTTCCCTACACTTAAAAGTAAAAATGAAGATGAACAAAATCAAGGTCTTCCTGAAACGAAGAAAATAAGCATATATTTTCCAAATCGTCGTACAACATAAGTGAGTCATTAAATTGTGATGAATCAATTTTTAGAAAGAGACTTCGTGCAATGAATTTCACCAATAATTGAACAAATTAATTTCTCATAAATTAAGTGAGTATACAAGCTGTTTAACAATTGCCAATTCTCTTCTTGCACCCAACGTAATTGAATCTTTTGATGATTTTATTGTTACTTACGACGAAAAATGGGTTGCTTACGACAATTTACACTGGCCTTTATAATTAGTTAAAGCTGATGAACGTGGTGGAGAGTACTTAATAAAAATTTTATTTCAAGAAAGATTTATACTGGCTACTTTCTAAGTGACCAAATGATCATTGCAACTGCCTACTGCTTGCAAATTGACCATGTTCTTGAAAAACTTACTCAAAACCGAGCTTCTTTAGTCAATAGAAAATATGTTTAACAGAAATGTTAGTAGAGAAGTTCTATCTCATCCACTGCATAATCCAGATATTTCCCCGTGTAGTAAACTTGTAAAGGATGCTAGAATTGTCTAAAAGATATCAAAATTGAGGTTTATCTTTTCTTCATTTTAAAGATCTCGGTTTTTATTTTGGTGGCCTGAATTTGTTTGTGAAACGTTGTCAAAAATTTGCACTGAATACAGGCTGCTTAAGTTCATATAAACATATCATGTTCACTGCTAATTTCCCAATAGTAAACTACCACTTTAGCTAGAATTCTGTATTGATATAAATGGATAATCGTCTATATACGGTGATGACGACGATGCAAAAGTCTTCATTTCTTCATGACTCGATTTCACCACTTCTTAAACTCCCTGTATAATAAACATGCAGTTCGAGCGGACGAAGTTATACGACTAGTTTAATTATGTAAATTTTCCACATAAACTTCAATTTGTTTTACGTAACTTATTATATTGTGGTAATTATGCTTATATTATCTATTAACATTCCAATAATTCATTCCAAGATAAACATAACGCGGATGCCTCAATCACCCAACCGAACCAAGAACCTGTTGTAGTTATAAATAACCATGATTGCCAGATGTGAAATAATATGTAAATTTAAGTAAATTAACAATGAATTAACCGGTGCCAAGATGAGGTCTTAATATCGCGCTGTGCAGTTGTAAAGATATTCATTAAATGAATATTACACATGTAAAGTGCATATTATTCAATGAGTTGTTACATCAAGATTAACTCGTTTCGGCGTCTTTGCCATTCAGAAGAACGTAGCATATATCTACGGGTGGTCCATGCTCTACACTTAGGACTGCAATTGTTCCCATTTGTTATTCTTAGGAAATTGATTTTGGGTTAAAATTATATATTGAAAAGTTAAGTTAATCTGTAATATCACCTGTACAAACGAATGTCTTCATGACTTGGACGGTAACATCTACAATAAACCATTAACATTTTCGATTTAGGCAAAATTTTACTTCGTCATATTTCGATTTTATAAGAAACTATTACAAAAACTGTGGTAACAAATTGACAGGTCAAAAAAATTGTTTTAACATCGCGTCGTGTCCAAGATCTACGGACCACAGGATGCATCCGACCTGCCGCCCGATCGCCAGCTGTCTCAACCCTTAATGAAATCATAATACCGCCTCTATTTCTGTCTACCTGCATCTGCAGACCACTTCGCTGACCCTTGATAAACCCATACCTACTGGAAATTAAAACATCAACACGTCGAGTCTGCATGCAACACAGATTTCTATGAATGCTTAAGTAGACGTCATGTGTAATCGTACTGGCATATGTTTAGCGAGGGGTGGTTCTTAATTAGGGGATTGTAAAGTTCCTTGAAGTGTAAAGTGTTAAACAATCTGTCAAACGAATTCACAAGAATTTTTATAGTGTGTTCATTTTAGAAGTTCCACCAATATATGTGATAAACGAAGCCACTTTAAATTTACTATTTTAAATATTAGTACTATAACAAAACTACATAAAATTAGTTATAAAAAATAAGATTTAAAGAAGCAACATTTTTGCTTCAGAAGTCATGGATAAGAAGACAAATATCAACAAATCCACTTAAACAATTATGTTCTAGAAGAAGAGTCAGTTTGTGGTCTAACTCATGGGCACAATTTTATTAGATAGAATATTTTTTAATAGAAATTATCGCCGTGTTTTCGATGTAAATTTTTGCAATTCCATTTTTTTAAATTTTTTACTAAACCGTTAATGGACGTGAAGCCTGAACATTGTAACAAACATTTTAAGCATATTAATATTTATTACTGACAAGAAAAATGTTATTTGTGTTTGAAATGTAAATATATACTGGGTGTTTAACGTTTTGTTTAAAAAAAATAAGCAGTCAAGAAAAAGAATTCTTAATAGTATTATGTGACAAAATTCATAAATTTACACATCTATTTGAAGATTTACTGTAATTAATTCGGAAATAATCATGACATTTGAAGTGTACTGATCAAAAGTTGTATGTGACAACATAATTTAATAATTAAACCTTAAAATTTAATATGATAAAAAATTTGAAACGATACTTAAAGTTACATTCTATTGCATTTAAATAAACTTAACTTAATTTCATTAAATTTCCTTCATTAATCCATTAAATTATTATGTATGTATGTCATGTAACTAAGGTACCTTAATCTAAAAGAGTATCTAAATCGTATATCCACGTTTCAGTGTTTTATACATACATCAGTCACATAATGCCCCCATTGCAATAAAGATAAGACTGCTTAAAACTCTATACGAAAGATTAAAACTCTTAAGTATTTTCATAAAAACTGCACTCATTTAAAAATGTATGCTAACAGACAAGATAAAATATTTAACGTTTGGTCGAATAAAACTTGAACGGAATGAATGGGAGAAACATGAAAACAAAAGAACAAGCAAAACTAAAACGGTTTAAAATCTAATCTATGGCCGGGAAGAAAAACCTAGTGTCAATAAAATTTCTTAAGCTTGATAAAATGCAAATATCAATTAAAAATACAATTTTAATCTCTGATGGGGGATTTAGTCGTGCAATTAGATTGTCTTTATATCTGGAGGAAAATCTTTAAAATAATTAGGTAACTCATTTATATTACTGAAAAGTGATGAAAGATTCAATGTTTAATTTAAAATTTAAATGGGCAATTGCCAAAAATGGATTTCATTTTTTTATATATAAAATACTATTTTCAACTTTACGATGCTAACTGATCTTAATTTTGCCGACAATGTCCCTGAAAAGTATTTTATTGGTCATAGATCACGTGCCATGGCATTTTTCTTAGTAATCTGCCACACTTTCCAAACTGTACTTATGGTTAATTGCTTAATTATGGGTTCATGGAATGATTTATATCGGTCCCTAATTCACAGCCTGACCTTCCAAAATTGTTTGACTTGTTAACTTTCACAACTAATACTCGTAGTTCGATGGTAAATATTTACTGCCCCACGATAAGATAAAGTCATTATGGAGAGCAGTAAATAATGAAATCAATGAGTCACAGTTACGGTTTGAAAAGGTAGTTGGAAATATGATTATCGTTTATTGAACCAACAGAAGACCATACTTAAAGATTAGTAAATTTATTGATTGTTATTTATTGGGCGCAATAAACCTTGTCAATGGAGCAATTATCCGAAAAATTAACATTTTTTGAAATGTGTCTAAATCTATTCCGTCCGCATTTATACAAGGTGTTTCACAACTTACTCGAAAAATTTTTACCACATATTCAAAATATGATAAATCGATTACTTATGCAACAGTGAGTATGTGGATAAGTTGCGAAACACCCTGTATCAATGTGAACAATTTCGAACAGATTTTATAGATGGATTGAATTATTTTTTGTCTCGTTTCCTGTTACTCTATTACATTTTTTTTTAAATGGACTTCTTATGTAAGTCAGTATGTGGTTAAAATTTTTCGTATAACATATTGTGGAACACCTCATACACAATAATTTATATCTCATATTTATTTAGTATTATGCATAATTATTGTTACAATTTTTATATTCGTATTATTTAGTATTTAATATATAACATACTACATTAAAATTAACTTTTCAAACTTTTTAATACTATGTACTATTGGCTAATAAATGCTATCTTGAAATATTTAGAAATATTTTTATAAATTATATACATATACTAGAAAACATAATTTAGAAAATATATTAAAATTAAGCCTTGGAGTACAAATAGAAAAGCATGTTAAAATCATTTCATTTTCGTTTCCACTTGGTAGTGATCTGACAAACAATTACGATCTTTAATCTATCGTAATGGCAGGCTTATTATACGAACGAAAAGTAACACTTTACATTTAAAGGGTTGGAGATATTGGATTTATAACAGTTTAAATTGTTTTTGAAATCACGGTACAAATTAATTTCGGAATTGAATTTAATTTCGGGTCTAGGTGCGAAGGCGTGAGGGGTCTAAATTGCTTGAATGTCATTTGCATATTTGGCGAATATTGTAATGTGGGAGAATACCTCATATAAAGTGAAAAGTTATTTGAAATAAATACATTAAAAACGTAAAAATATAAATTTCAATTCTCGTTGATGATGAATGTATATATGGGTTAACTTTTATCTTTTTGAAGGAGTACAAAAATATATTATTTAACACAGAATTGAAAAATATTAGTTTAGCAAACATTAAATACAGCAATTTCCTCTATCTCCAATTAAGACATTAAATTTAATAGGTTAAGTTGTGAAGAATTATTTTAATTGCACTGTCAGAATATAATGACATCTTTGGATCACACTATGATAATTACTCACGTATTTCCACTTGTACACACACATACACACACGGCTAAATCACTTAATGCGGATTATACTGGGAATGAGGTTGAGAATCAATAGATTTCAACTGGATATAACGTTTAAACAGGATAATTAATTTGTGTTATCTGAGGCTATGCCAATCGGGTGTAATTGAGGAATAATTATTATAATCCTCTATTCCGGAAATTACGACTATATCAGCTCGCTTTAGAATTAATTACATACGTTCGCCAAAACTATTTCTTTTGTCATACGTGCAATAGTGGTATAGAATTGTGTTAAACATTTGTTTTTGTTGAAATGTTTTGTTGACATGTGAGGAAATATGGGGTAAGACAACGATGTGAGATAAATCATATAGAACAAAAGTTAATTTTTTATTATGAGCTACATCTGGATACATGCAGTGTTAAAATTGCCTAATTCTTTTTTCTGAATAAAGCATTAGATAGTCGTTATTATTATAAAATCCATTTATATTGAAAAAACTTTTATTTACAATATATTATGAATATTATGGTTGTATGAAAAAAGGTCATTTAAACCTAAGTTTATATATTTTTAATATATTTAAAATGGACATATGTTCGTTCGTTTCGGTGATTAAATACACTAATTTTATGGGAATCAATAAATCACATGATTATTTTGAATTACTGACTGTATGCTGTCTAATATAAAACCTTGGTTGCAATAATAGTACTCATTTTCATAAAAGTAGTATTTTTGGAGTAATGTTATAATATTTTTGTCTTATTTATGGAATACTCATGTTTCAGGTAAAATCAGTCTCTGCGAATAATTATTGAACCTAATGTCAGTTTAATCTTATTCCCACCATATTAAATTGCAATAAGCCACGTCGATTTGTCGATGTCCAATGTTCCACAGGTAACATCGTCCTTCTACGTTTTACACCGTGCGACTCACTGTAACTAGGTAATAATGACGCCACGCGCCACAGCCGTTAATAAACTTTGACACGTTTGGGGCACGGGTCATTCTTCCATAGGTTGGGTAAATTTTTTTATGGCGGGTAACAATTTTAAGGGATGAAAAATATTCACGAGTGTATAATTATAGTATATCAAACTGACAAAAATAACAAAAAATAGCCTTGATTATAAATTACTTACAACCACATAATATACAGGGTGTCCCAAAATTGCTGAGATACAGAGCTACCACGTATTGTAAAGATTCAAATAAGTCGAATAAACCCTAATTACATATATGTATATACCAACATCTACCATTCTATTGTAGAAAAGTTCACAGTTACTTAAAAAATAACTTTTTTGTACGCTATTCAGAAATGTGAGAAAAAAATTTAATAAAATTTAGCAAAATAACGTTTTAGAGAATTACCTTATTTCAGTAATCAAAGAAACTCAAAAGATATTGTAGAAAAATTAAAATCACCCCTCTCGGATAAGTTTTTTAAAATTTTATTAAGAGTGGTAATGCGGTTCTAGGATTTTTTCACTCTTATTTTCCACTTCATATTTCGCTTAGTTTTAAAGGAAAACGTTTCCTCAAGCACTGGTAACCGATATTCTTAATACAAGTTTCTAATAAATTCTCGTAAATTTTTCATCTGGAGGGCGTTAAAAACACAAGGTTCAAGTTAATAATGGAAGATATTGCAAAATGCTGTAAACTAACTACGAGAAAACGACAACGTTTTAAGAAGGCAGCACTTTTTTACGTCGGACTGACCTCCGCATATTCAATTATCGGTGATTGAGAAATATTTGTTTTCCTACAAAACTATGCAAAATACAAAGTTTTTACAAGAGTGAAAAAATCTTAGAACCATATTACCACTTAAGAGTAAAAAATTAAAAAAAAAATACTTTTAGATGGCAGTTATATTAATCCTTTTAGCTTCTTTTGGGTATCTGTGATAAATTAGGTCCAATCGATTTATTTTGATCTCCACAATTTGTAGGTAGGTCTGTGTCTCAGCAATTTTGAGACATCCTGTACAATTTGATTTGATTTGTTTATGGATACACATGAAGTATTGATGAAGTTTTTGTATTCATATATTTGTTCCGACGTAATGAGATACATTGATGTATTGGTTAAGGATGAATCGAACAATGAAAACAATGGTTTTCTTTTCCATTTAATAGTAAATCTGTTTGTAAATCACTTCTCTGTCTATTAAATTAGATTAAAAATATTATTTTGAATTATAGTAAAATTGATAGCAAATCAAAATTAAGAATATTAATTATTTCTTTTTTTTTTTAATGGTGCAAATTTAATTTCAGATTTTAAATATTCTGCTGAATATTATATCAATTTTACAGCCGTTTTACATTTTTTACAATTCAAACTATGTTACCGACTTCGGATGGAATTGAATTTTTTACCTTCTTTTCTTTAAGTTGGTTGTATTATCAAGAGATTTAAAAGATGTTTGAATTAACGTTAATTTTTTCAGCTAGTTGACAGTCTACATCTTCTGTTTGTTATTAAATTGCTTAAGATTTTCTTTTTGCCATCTAAATTTAACATTCTAGACAATGGAAGATTATACAAAAGTTAAGCGACCAACTAATACACAAGTTAAGCGACTATGTTTACATTAAATTACTCCTTTGCGGGGTGTACCTCCATTAGTGAACGTTTTGGGAGGGTATTGTTCTATTTTTAGACGTAGAATACCGTATTATAATTAATTTGGATAATTTTGGAACATATCCCATAAGTAACTGTTATTTATTCTCTGATCACAAATAAAACATTGTAAACAATTATTTTTGTTTATTTTTCCCCGAGTCATACACTCTTTGAGTAAAATGTCTGTGAACGAGATTGTCGTTTCTTGTCTTTTGCTTTGCCTCTCCGTCGTGACGCCTTTAATTTAGATAAATGGAATCGCTGTCAAAGTGAGCTCGTAAAAACTGTTTACTGTTCATTTCATTCTTTTCTAATTATTTTCAAGACTGACTCGTCCGTCTCATCCGATCGTTTGTTGGCTCGTTTTACCGCACATCTAATAAAACATGATTAACAGCACTCGCAGCGTCTAGGTAACAACGTCGACTGATTCTTTTTTAATTATTGAAAGAAACTGCTCGATTGCAAACGTGGACATTTTTTGTACAGGTATTGTTTTTTGTGAGAAATTAGATATATAATATATATATATATATATATATATATATATATATATATATATATATATAAAATGATATTATAATTAATAATATTAATATTAATTGTTTCTTTACTAAAATACATCGTTATAAGTTTTGTTCATTCAGTTGGCGTCTGACACATTGCATGACTCTGTTAATTCATTTTTCAATTCCCCATGAGACAAGAAAGGATTTCTTTTATTGATTCTTCCACTTGTTTGTTAGGGTATTTTTTATTGCATTTTCAATTCAGCGTGTTGTTTTTTTGCTAATAAAGTTGTAAACTAATTTTCTGGTGCATATTATGTTTGTATCGATGCCAGCAATAATTAAACTTTGATGTTTCATATTAATAATTGTTTCATTCTTCTCCGGAGTGCTGACTAAAAATTTGCATTAAATCTTTTATATCCTTTTTAATATCTAATAAGTACTGAATTAAACATTATATTTTAAATTTTGTTATTGTATTATATTGAATGGGAAAACGTAAAAAATTAACAGACATTTGTAAGAAGGCTATTACAGATATCATATTTCTTATGCAAATTAGTTTGGAAAATAAAATAAAAGTAAACGTTTGTTTTATATCTAAAGTGTGGAAAATAATATTCCTATGACGGCTACACAACTATTTGTCATACAGTCTATTAATTTTGTGACACTCCTCGACTGGTATAGAATACCAAACTCTCTTTGCATGCTTCACAATTCATATTGCCTTTTTAGTGTTAAATCCTCTCATTAGATCCAAAAATATTTATTTTTGTTGTCACTGTACAAGATAATTTTCCAACTGCGATTATAGTTTCCATTGAAATTAGATTTAACAAAATTCAGTCGATTTTGTATATCTTTTTTAGTTAGATGTGAAACTTTTTTTATTCCTCTTTTTAGACGTATTCTTATGGTTCTAGTAGTGATAGGTTCAGTCGATTAATCCTTTGAATTATTAAATTATAATGTTACCTAAAAATAATTTGTAAGAAATTTGTATAAGAAATTGAAGAAAATAACTGAGATCACAACATAGATAAAGACACCCTTATTTTTTTTTGTTCTTCAAATTTTTTCTAATCGACTGAAACTACTAACGTATTACAATACAATAAATCATTAAAAAACCTAAATCTAAATTAAAATTTAATTTAATTGGATACAGATGTCTTATATGATCAATATAATAGATAAAATATTTTATTTTAAACACTTATTTTTATAAAATGATTCTTTATACTCTTATTATTTTGGCCACAACTCTCTAAAACAATTTGTGAGTATTAATAGAGCTTTCTTAAAGCCCTAATTAAAGTGTGAAAGGTTCTATGACCCGATCGATCCAGACCCTAGCAACAGAGGGAATAATAAAAGAAATAAGACGTCAAAGGATTTAAAGGATGCTCATATTTTCATGTTAAGAATTAAAACTAATTGATAATTTAATAATAATTTTTATAGTTTTAACAAAAATGTGCAAATTACTTACTGATCATACATATAGGAAAATAGAATACTAGAATAAAATAGAATCGAAGGATTGTATGTACTTCAAAAAATAAAAATAAATAAGACGACCAGGCGAAGTAATTGGATATATACTATTATTATTAAGCCAGTAAAATGCAACTCTCGTGATTGGAAATTTTAAATGAAAACATCCAATTTCAAAGCTCGTTTTTTATATTTCACTTTTATGTAATACATCTGAAGACTGTCATCCATTAGATTCAGATTTATGTAGAGTTAGATCAATTTAAGTAATTAATACTGGCAACCGTTTCGTTTCCGTGAGTACTCAGTTATACTAAAAAAAACTCTGATTTACTGAAAAACCATTGAATACCTATGAATACATTAATGTTTTAATTATTATTTTTTGAACTAGATTAATTAATGTTTTAAAATTCATGGTTTAGGTGGCATATTACTTAATGCTATTGAAATAAATTTTACCACAAACTGAAAATAAGATCACACAAAGTAAATTACATCTGACACAATTAACACAATTGTATTATATTGCGTCGGTCGTCATTCGATCTAGGTTGCAAGGCCTAGGGTGACAACGTAATTCCTACAGTGTGCAGAAGTGAACACAATTCCTTTCTAGTGTAAAATAAGTTTTTTGTGCGCTATTAGGCACAAAACAAGGGAACTGTGACTTAGCAACGAAATCACCAAAGGCGCATTTCCCTTAAAGGAATGAACTGTTCACTGGGTGAACGTTGAGCATCAATGATAATTTAATATGTCGTCTAAATTGGAGACCTACGGTTAGTTCGCCAATGGCGGATCGTTTTCATTAATTAACAACACCATAAGTCAGGGTCTGTTGTTGATCTGGGCGCACAACTTTGACTTGATGTTTTTTAAAATACAACGGCCTGGCTTAATTTGTCTCGGATTAACGCTTACACGACATAGCGCTCAAATAATGAGCGAAAATGACAAATAATAAATGATGGTCTCCGGCATGGCCGAAAATCGACATTTACCCGTGCCACTTTAATTGGATGTTATTTTTAATTTGGAACTATCGGAAAACATGTGCTGCAAATTAAGAGGATGTCTACAATATATCATACGAAAAAGGGTTAGAACACCTGTCCTTTGTGTATAATATAACGGTTTTAACTTTGTAATTAATGCATTTTAAATCCATCAGCTATCGGTGTAGAAATAAAACTGAGTATATTTGTAAATATCGGACGGGGAAATATTACACAAGCTTCAAATTACTTTAAACAGTCCATCGAAGCCAAAATGCCTAATTGCTTTTTAAGAAACTGACAATGTAAATTGATGTACCTAAAAGTGTACCTATTACTTATGCACTGACAGACGTGTGTTAAGTAAAACACCTCACACATCATTTTGTCTACAAGTACTGTGTTGTGTTTGACTAGCAGACATATTGAACAGGTTCCCAATGGAGCAAATAATTGAAAAAAACACTAATGAAACATCATATCTTACAACACCCAAATCTAAAGTTATTCTTATCTGGTGTTGACTGCAAACTATTTATGGGAGCTGGTTAGTGGTAATCTGTGGACAAACAAAAACAAGTATTTTATAATATAATTTGGCCGGACAGCAAATAAATATTTGATTTATTTCTAATTTTAATTTTCTGTTTCAAATTTATCTTATTTATATGGTGAATATACTCCCTTTTGAAATTGAATTTTTAACATTAAATATACTTTTAGCATTTAAATGTAGTATTAAGTGGTTTTATTAAACATTTAAAATTTTAATAAATGATTTACATACATATTTAATTATTTATCATGAATAGAATATATTCGATTATAAAAAACGGTGAGAATATTTATATTTTGATTATGTCCGGATAATGTAAGCTACAAAAATTTTATAAATCGTCATTTTTTTATAATAAATACCCTTTTTCAAAATTAAAATACAGAATATTAATAAAATACTAAGTTGAACAATTTTTTACAAAAATCCATTCCCTAATTACATTATAATGATTTTCTGCATTTCTATTTTTTAGGTAATATAATAAATGGAAATTTAATTAGAATAATTTTAAATTGGATGCACATTCTTAACAAAGACATGTAAAGTGTTAATAAAAATATAGTTTCATTTGCAGAAGCACTATAGATTATTAAGGTTGGCCAGTAAGAATACGTCTTGGTCTAGTAGCCAATGATAAACTAGATTTTGCTTTTAGATTTGATATTTTTTGAGGTTTATGTACAAAAAATTGATAGTTGTTCATTTTGAAGTTAACCTAGACTTATCAATATCTTAAAAACTTTCTACTTTTTTAAATTTATCTCATTTTCGGATTCTGTGTGCCTTGTCTTGGAAATGCAGAACAGCCATTCCAGAGTTTCATCCTGGAGTCTTCCAAGATTTGGATTTTTCTTTCATCTAAATTGATGATTCATATACATACATTCACTGATCACGGAAGAACATCGATTTCATCTTTAAAAAATTTGCCAATGTCTCGCCTCTTAATTAACCTTACCAAGGCATCCGCCCGCTTTCACACCCAATTGTTGATGCATTTCAGCTGCTGCCCAGCACCAAGCTTTTTTTTATGATACTATCGCAGGATTTCGAATCTGTACCTTGGACACTAACCTTAAGCATGCCTTCATCGCCTGATATTCTGCTGCACTACCGAAATCTTGACGTCCTACTCGACATTTTCATCCATACTTCTAACCATGCTATTGGAGCTTGTCTATAATAAAAACTCAAATTATCGTCAAAAAAATTATTGAAAGGAGACATTTAGCAACTCTTCCATTCATAAGATTTCAGTACCGATAAGGACAATCACTACCAGTTGGTTTGACCGACCTACTCTCGAGAGCTCCTCGCTGTCTACGAAGCCGTGCAGCATTTTCGTCACACATGGTAAACGTAATACTATCTACTCATACGTCATGAGAAACTACTTCGTCAGAGTCCTTGTCCAGTCGCAGAAGGACGACGCCGAAATCCATATCCTTCTTGAGTCGAACATCCAATTACATTGTTACTGAGCCATGTACACGCCTATCTTGGACATTTGGAGTTGCCGCAGCAGCACTCCGTGTACATGCATATTAACCTTATCGGCCCCTTGTCTGTGTCAAATGATTATAAATACTGCCTTACAGCCGTGGATCGTTTCTCATGCTGGCTTGTTGCTCCGCTGACTGATATCAACGTCGTCCCCATAGCTTGTGTCTTAAATGAGACATGCATAACACGCTTTGCAATTTGCTTGTGCCCTATTTCGTGAGTTAGGACGAAACTTGGGTTTAAATACCATCAAACAACTGCTTATCTCTCCAGCCCTAACGGTATGATTGGTAATGGCAACATAAAATTGCGTTCATGTGCTATGATAACTACTTGGATCAATGGCTCTCCGGTTGTTCTACTTGGAGTGCGAGTTCACATCAAAAGACAGTATGTTGGCCCTTATGCCCAATTTTCTTGTGAATGCTACCTAAGGTATAAATTACTTGATTCTTAGTTAAATTTGAATTTTGAAGCCACTGTTTCAAAAAATATTACACAGCTTCTACTTTTATCATTTTAAGTAAGTGAGATTTACTTTTTTCCACTATTCCTTCGTTTGGTTTTTCTTTCCTGTTTGACCTCCCTTGAACCATATCGAGATCGTTCGTTCGAACTACTAGTGATGTGATGACTATTTGGTCATTCTAACTGTTGATATACTCCCGGATCGTTGCGAAGATCTGTTTCTTTTATATCTTTTTGTTTGTGTATCTAAAATTAAAACGACATGAAATCGATCTATGAGTCGTATCTTCATCGGAAACGACAAAGTAATTCAGGATTTTCGTCGGTGTCTGTCCGAAAACAGTATTGACTTCAATACTGTACGACCTCTAATGGTATTGTACTATTTCTCTTTTCGATAGTGAATGCCCAGTTCACCAGAATCTTTAAACAACAACTCTTCTTATCACACATTAGATTCCGATTTGCTAAGACCTTCCTCCCAGAACAAGTTGGCCTCTTAGAATGTTTTGTCATAGAATAAGAATCCAACCACCAGAAGATCAAATCAATCGAAAAATGGGAATATTACTAAAATACTACTGAAATGGTCCCCAAAATTTTCATATGCCCGTCTAAAATTCGGGGACACCAGTATTGGCAATTTGAAATAATTTCAACTATTCTTATCACACATTATATTCCGATTTGCTAAGATGTTCCTCCCTTCTATTTTTCTTTTCTTCTTAAAATTGTTTCTCCTTTTCTTCTTTCTTATAAGTCGTTACCTTACTATTTCCCTCCTTAGTGTTGTTCCGGAAGACAGGTGCTTCGTGCGATTGTAATCGACCACGACGTGCGCCCCCAATCATCCTTTCGCCACACCCAATCGACCCCCTTCGTTTTTAAGGAATTGGCAACTGCACCTCAGGCTTTTGTTTTCGAGGACACAGTACGCCGATTTCCGTCTCAGGCATATACTGGTCATTATCTAGTAATCCGGTGCACTGACAGGAACATCACCATACACTGTCGCAATTAGGAAAATGTCATTAACGTCCCCGTAATCAGGTCCAGACGAATTGTGTGTTTCTCAGTCACCTGAATATCCAGAGTTCACACACAGCCCCCTAGTGATGAACAATGGTTGTTACCTAGCGAGCTTGCGGTGACTTTGGGGATGTGGTGGATCGTCATGAGGGTAGGAGAAGTTCGATGAGTCATGAATTGTTCCAGTGATTTCTAATGAATTAGTTAAATCTTCATTACGTTTTAAAGGTCCGCAGTACATTTTAAATTCTACAAATTTTTAACTAATTGAAAAAATATTTTCAATATTCCAAAAACTGCATTAAATATAAATATTCAACTAAAAATAAAAATTTAAGTACAAGGAAAAGTAATACCAGGGAGTTTCAATCTTTGAATTCCGTAAAGTTCTTTGTTCTTTAAAGCAGGAATTGACAGTTTATTATTATTAAATTTGAAACTAATTTTCAGAGTTTCTTAAGACATTTGAAATGAATCCACCCTTTGCAATTGTATTTGTGACAAAATCGTTACTTGTTGAATTTTCGAAGTTTATTATCTTCTTACGCAGTATTCTTAAAATTTCAAAATAATACCAGCTCATTAAATTCATTTTTCTGTTCATCCCCGATTCAAATTTAAATAAAGCTTTCTTATTAGCAATCACGGAAATTTTATCTCGTCCGTATTTCTCTTTAAATAACGGCTTTTGTAATGAATTCCCGGTCGTATTGTGCCCGAACCGAGCGGGGTTACGCAGGAATTTACCCTGTTTTTCCTACAGCAATTCATTTCCTGGTACATTTCGCGTAAATTGATACGATCAAAGTAGACTACGCGCCGTGTCAAGTCCCTGCAAAACCATTCCAGGGTTGGTAAAAAGTCATCGTCTTATCGACAATTTTCTAAAGTGCATCCCACCCATCGATTAATGCGTCCAGGCTGTTCCCAGTTTATGCCAATGGCAGAGAGACAAATTCAATCGGGTCAAGTATTGAGTTTCTAACACACTGACAAATTTTGTTAACTGATATGAACTCTTGATACAAATTAGATTTGTATGACTCTAAGTGGCTCTTAATTTTATCAATGTAAATCCAAATCACATATATATGTAGGTACACAGAATATCTTGGAAACACACGTGCCAAAAGTTAATTATGGTGGTCTTTCAGTTACATTCTAACCCAAGAAGGGTAGAGGGCAAAACCAGAAATCAAAACTATATATTTAACACTTTCAAGGAAAATTTAATCAAGCTAGAGCGACGAAAGATAAGTGAATCCCATTACGAGTCGATAATTACGATCTCTTGTTGCTTCAGCTGAAAAGAGAAGACTGAATTCCCCGTTTGTATTCAATTTCTCTTGCACAATGGCTGCTGATGAATCAAAGGGATGTGTCTGCCATCCCTTCGCGTCCCCCAAACACGCGCTCCCTGAATACAAATATGGTCCCATAAATCGTGATACGAGTATCGCGCTACCCATCCTATTTTGGGAAGTTTTCCGTTTTCCCTTTCAAAACAATACACACGAACATACACCTGTTTATATAAAGCCCACAGTTAATATTCGATACGCTTATTTAGTCTTTCTGTAAACTTTACATTGGTTTTCTTCGTTAAGTTAGACAATACACGCGTCTTCGTTTGTGAGCTTAGCCTGTAAGCGCTTTATGTATAGAGAGAGAGGACTTTGTACGTCTATGTTAAAGAATTTATTTATCTTTTGTCTGATATTAACATACTTTATTGAAATCATTTTGTTGATGATTAAATTGTGCTTTATAGAAATTACAAGAGGGTTTTTATTTAAAATATTTTAGAATTAAACCAAAATAATAAACAAAGAACAATGGCACAAGAGAAAAATCATCCATATAGAACAAAACTCCTTTGTTTTCAGTAAACAAAGTACAAAAATTGTTGAAATGCGAAATAAATTAACAATATACATGGACTATTATTATACTTGGGCGACGATAGACATATTTCATTATGTTACATATTTACTAGAATATATAATATATTTTACATGAAAATGAAAGAAATCATATTAGTAAATTTTTATATACCAAATCTAACTAACCACCCCTAAAATGGGCATTTTCCAAATTTCATAAAAAAATTATGCATATTCATAATTGTGTGGAAAAATTTAAAATTATATTCTTCTTACGAATTATTTTTTTAATTAAGTAGTGTATGGAATAAATCTCTAAAAAAGACACAAATTATCTTATTTTTCAACAATATTGGAATATTATACTGATAATAATATACTAATTTCACTAAACTTTTTAGTAAGTTCATGGTAGAATTAAATATACAATATAAAATGATTTTTTTATGTTTTATAACTGAAAAAGGTTTTGTCAAAATTGGACAAAAAATACAAATTTTATGCAGGTGTCCCGCTTTCAAATAGGCCACACTGTGTATAATAATTATAAAAAAATTAATACGAGACTGTAGTGAATATAATACAATCTTGAAAGTTTATTTACAGTCTCCCCGTCATTTTATATAATTTATTGACGGAAACTGTTCCGAAGTTGTCTGGATCAGTTATATATATATTAAGAAAGCAAAGATGAGTGTCGTCATGGTCAGTGAATTTGGTCTTCCGGTAGTTGAATTATTCTCAAGTAAAAAATTGTATCCTAAAAGCTAGGAAGTTGTAGACTTGTATCTCGATTATCACTTTCCTGTGTTTTATAAATTAGACGGTCCCTATATTTGCACCCTCCAATGGTTGATGAAACCAGTCATTTTCCTTAATTTTTATAATCACACAATCTGTGACCAAGTTGGGTCTTAGAACGTTTTGTCACAGAATAAGAATCCAACCACCGGAAGATCAAATTCACTGATCGTGACAACATGCATCATTGCTTCCTTAATATAGGTATCTAAATTGATCTGACAACCCTGGATCAGTTTCCTCTCAAAAAAGGTCACGCCGGTTTGACCGGAAGCCAAAAAAAGAATACAATAAAATTCCATGTTTTTTCATGGAATCATGCCTGACGATTTAGTTACTTTGATGAGACAGGTATAATCTTAATATTGTTACTAAAATATTTATTTTACAAAATACCTCCTACCAGAATGAAATGAAATGAAATGAAATGAAACTATATAAGCTCATAAAGCTTAGTCTTAAATCATGGTTGGAAGATCTTAAGACACACAATAATATTTGGTCCCCAAAATTGTCAGATCCCGTCTAAAATTCAGGGTGGGGAACACCAATATTGGCAATTTTATGGTCTACCGATCCAGAAACTTATTATTTAAAACGGCGCTATCCTCGATTAGTTTCAGTGGCACTAATCTTGCCTGTTTTGATGTTTATCAAAAATGATTTTTGTTCGTTGCAGCGCAAGTGCCCTCAAGTCCTGCTTACCCTCTAATATTTCCTCCCTGCTTCCAGCCGAAGTGGATGATAAACGGGGGAGTGACGACAAGGAGGTAATGAACTGGAAAAGCTTTAATAAAAAACACATCGGAAACATTAATGATCAATGCTCGGTTCCATGGATCATATTAAATTCGACTTCTTCTTGAACGAATAATTACAATATTGCTGCTAATTTGATATTATGTCTTCTTTGATGTCATCCACTATTATGTCTATGAGGGTGGCAGGAAATCTGATTTGGTGTGATGCATTTACCACCCGGCATTATTGTTAACGCGATTTTGTTTAAATGATTATAATAATTTAAATCTATTGTAAATTCATTGGTAGATAATTTAAGATTTTTAGATTATAAATTATTATGTTTAATTTTGTAGTTTTTATCGAAATTTATTTATTTTTCGGGATACAGAATCGCTTAATTCTTGTCTTTAACTAGTTTCCACTTGATGTGAGTACATATATAAAGTAATATTTTTACATTTTACAATTTTTTAACGATATTTACTATACTTAACTTTATATAACATAATGTAAGGTATGGGTGAATGGTAAATCTTCACTGAGTAAATGTAAATTATTTTACAGTTGAGTTTCAATTCCAAACAATTGATTTCCGATAAATATATTATTAAATATTTGAAATGTGCTAAAAAATTAATCATGCCTGTCTTCATTCCTCTAATTCCTTATTCATAGGGAACCAGCTATGTTTCTGATTCTGACATTTTCAATAAACAAACTTTTAATTTTTGATTTTTTCTTATTGTAATAATAATAATAGCATTTCAAAAATTTCTCTGTATTCTATACAAACTAACTTTATTTTGCAGACGAATTACAACTCCCAGAATTATTTGATTTTTATTAGTAATTATTGATTTCTGATCACACAATTCTAATCAGAATATATGGTAATTACATTTGTATCCCATCATTTACAGTGTTTCCTCATTACTCTAATTCCTATTCACACCACCCATACAGGGAGTAAGATATTTGGTTGATTCTATAGACAAATTATTATCACTTCTGTAAATTCCTAATAGTATTATCAACATAATAATAATAATACTAACTCAAAATTTTCTGTGAATTCCTTACAAACAAATATTATTTTACAGTCGAGTTTCAACTTCCAGGATTATTTTACAATAATTTCTGTCAGAAATTATCGATTTCGCATAAAATTCGTTTTCAAACACTGAATGCCTATCCTCATTCCTCTAATTCCTATTCACACCAGCCACATAAGGAACCAGATATTTCACTGATTCTAATATTTTCTATAAAGAAATATATTTCTAACTTTCGATTTTTTCTAATTTTCATATTATCATCAATATATCAATAATAAAAATAGTAATACCAATTCAATTTTTTTCCTGTATACCTTACAAACAAATATTATTGTACAGTTGAGTTTCATCTCCCAGGATTATTTTACGATATTTTCTGTCAGGAATGATCGATTTCGGATAAAATTATATTATACAATTGTAATTAGCTGAGTATAAATAGACGTTGACAAACACTGAATGCATCTCCTCATTCCTTTAACTCCTACTCACCACCAACACGGGGAACCAGATATTTCTGTAAACAAATATATTTATAATTCTTTTTTTTCTAATTTTAATATTTTGATTCATTTTTATTATAATTCATGTAATACATAATAAAATTATTATTATCTATTTAAAAATAATAACAGTAATGTCAACTCAAAATTTTCTCTGTGTGCCTTATAAGCAAATATTATTTTACAGTTGAGTTTCAACTTCCAGGGTTATTCTACAATAATTTCTGTTAGAAATGATCGATTTCTGATAAGGTCAAACACTGAATGTTTTACCATGCCGCTGATTCTAACATTTTCAATAAACAAATATTTTTTTTTTTATTTTTTTGTTAATTTTGGCATTTTAATTGACCTTTATTAACGCTTCTGTAATTACTTAATAAAATTAGTGTTGGATATTATTAATTTCAGATAAAATAACATTATACAACTGTAATTAGTGAATATAAATATCACAGTATTCTTTACAAACAATAAATAGATTTTATAAAAAAAATAATAAATAAATAAATAAAATAAAATAATAATAAATTAAATTAAATTAATATGTTGGGTGACCAGCACTTATTAAACTTCTGGTTATGAATATTTTTGAGCGATTCCAATAAAACAACACATTCGGTATTCATGACAAGCCCGTTTTTAATTCAGGTATTTGGCGTTTCCGCCTCCGAATCGAATTTCCGCTAACTTTATTGCACGAGTTATTCGATATTTTGAAAGGTCGTCACAATTTCGATATTGCATTTCTGTTTTCATGTCGTTGAAAAAAATTCAGTCACGAAATGTAGTGTTGTAGGTTCGTAGCTTCGATTAATACTGAATCAGTTATATTGATAATTATTGGTTATTTTATGTTCAGAAAAAAAATAGGAAACATGTGCACGTAGAGTTGCAGTAATTGGTGGGATGTTTGTTCAATACAGTTATCTGCTTAATCGAAATTTTAGGGAAAATAATATGGTGAATGAATATATATGTTAATCGTAACAGCTGCAATCGGCCAGTGCTCCGGTTTTCCGCCCACAACGCGTTATGGTTATGATAATATTAAATGCGATGCGTTTGGAGACCTTTTCTCCTACTGGTGATTAAAACAAATTAACCAGAACGCGTTGCGTGAATTATGTTGCCCCTAACGCGAAATGCTGCACGATTTTGTTTTTTGCTTTATGCAACATTTCTTTTCTCCATTTCCCCTTGTTTTATGAAAAACTAAGTTTCTTTTCGTGTTTATATAATTACGTTATACGATTTCTGTGTCACGTTTGAATAAATACTTCATGTCATTAATTGTTTTAGTTGAACCACGTTTTGAATATAATTATCATTTTAAGAACACTATAAATCATTAATCATTAAAATCTTCTAGCATAATTATGGTTATAAAAATTTAAAGGGAAATTTGGCTTTCAAAGTGTTTCGGTGCGCACAGGACTCAGATAAAATAAATGTAACGTGTTCTGGTTAATTTATTTTAATCTCCACATGTCTAAGAAAAAATCCCTAAACCCACCATGGGTAAATTATTATAGCAATAACGCATTGTGGACGCACTGTGGACAGAAAATTCAGGCAGTGGTTTATTTCCACCACTTCAATTAAGATAAGTTATGTCGACTTTAAACATTTATATGAAATAATAAATTACCAAGTAAGTACATAGATATTATACGGGGTGCGTTACATTGGTTGATTATGGCTGTTACTGTTGGTGTACATCTAGACCAGATAAAGAAAAACTGAAGCAAGAGCCCTGACCTTATTTTTTTTTTTTTTTAATATTGGTATTTTCGAACAACTGTTTCATTTGAAATATAAAGTTGCATGCATATACGAGGGCAGCTCCAAGAGTATCTGATCTAACAAAGAAATATAAAATTGAAAAAATTCAATATTTCTCTACATCTTTCGATATACTTTTACCAGCCTGTTCAATAGCTTCGCTATTGTTTATAGTGTAAAATGTCGAACTTTTCAAAGTAGATGTCAGCCGCAAACTTCACTTCCTTATTGTCCACAAGTTCACAAGTTATTATGGAATCATTTTTTGAAGTTGGGAAATGGAAAGTAGTCCGGCATGAGAAAGCAATTCGAATTTTAATTTGCCGATTTTGGTCATTGCAAAGACGGATATGTTCTATTGTAATAATAATTTTCTTTCCAAATGAAGCCATTCATAATTTCATCAAACCAAACATTGCAATAAGTTAGCATAATATTAATTTCAGATGATTTTTCTATTTTTATGATTATCAATAATAAATAACATATGTGCATCTCAAAAAATTGATACTATTTCTCCAGCATTGTTTTAACTGTTGTTTCGTCTCGGTGTGAAATTGGGGACCCATATTTAATACAGTATTATGAGTAGAAGCAAAATTTCGACTTTGATGTGGCGAAATATGGTCAAATACTTCACGTTGGTTCGTTTGTTCAGCTGTGAGCAAACGCATAATCTCGTTCACAGATTTTTTTCCAAATTTTCGGTCAATATGTAATAGTATAGTATCTTTTGAAACGTCAACTGTTTCTATTCAATTACTCATTTTATGATCATGCAGAATACTTGTGGCATGGACATCTTTGGTCTTCCACTGCGTTGATCATCTTTGCTGCGCATAAGGTCAAATTTAAACTCTGCCACTCAATTTTTTACTGTTGTAAACGAAGAAGCAGACTCCCCCAGTCTAGAATATAACTTGTTTTCGAAATTGGTTGAACTGAGACCTTTCAAACGAAAGTATTGAATCACATAACGTCATAACGATGACCGAGGTTTTCCATGATTACAAAATTCACCCAGAAGGTTCAGTGTTGACGGCTGTCACATAAATACCAATTAATGTAGCGTCTTGAAACTTGAGATTTAAGCTTTTGAAGATTGATACTTTCTACTGAAGTAATTTCTCAAGTTGAATACTTTTGAGATTACCCTTATATAATCTCAGAATTTTAAGGAGATATATTTTGTTGATATAATAAGTATCTTATATTACGTTAAAAAGTGTTTGTAGAAAAGAATACTGTACGTAAAGAAAACAATCTTAGTATTTGCTCTAATTTTATTTTAACGATTTGAATGAATTTTTGAAGAGATTTATACATTTACAGCAAAATGTATACAATTTACAGACATACAACAATTAAATTTTTTTTATAATTGCTTAATATCGTCAGGGTGTACACCATTGGACATTTACCCTTTAAAATTTATATTATTAACAAATCTTTGTGTGTTTCAACGTACCGTATAATTTATACATAGCGACAGTTTTTACGGCTACATGCAAAACCCAATTGTAATTTAATCTGAGATATATAGCCTGGACTTACACTTTATGAACTTTGCAGTTCGAGGGAACAAGGTAAGTTAATAACTTCAGAGCTTTTATTCGCGTTTTAATTTAAAATCTGTCTGTACGCGTGCTGGTCCATTATTTACTTTCTTTTTTAGACGGTAATATAAAACTCCGTTTACCTTTATGTTGTGTGCTTTGCTAAAAGAGTAGGTATTTTTTCTGTAGGGGTATAAATCTATTGCGAAACAATCTCAGCTATCATTGAAAATGCAGACTGACGTTATTTATAACTTTCAGGTGGCTATTGATTATTCATTTAAAATGAACATATAAATAAAACTTGTTTCACTGCCGATGGGAAAAATTACCTCAAACAGAATGAAGTTCAGTTTATTTAAAAACGTGGAGTATTTTAGGAGACACATTTTTAAAATTTTAATGCGGCTCTTCGATCCGGCGACGCCGCTGCGGCTGACGTCATTCTTGCCCATCGCCCCCGACTTTTCTGTATTGTACTGGTCAAGTATAGGTTAATAATCGATAAATTATATTTACTAGTTTAATAATCGTGGACATGAAAAAGAGATTTGTTCTTGTTTAATCCTACAATTAGCCAAATATTGATCTCATTTGCTGCAAAGGGAATATGACAATTTTAAATAAATAAATAATGTGTTTAATTTAAATTTAATTTGTTATTTGTATTCTCCGTTTATGAATATTGTCTTTTTTACTCCATTAATCAGAATAGGATTAAAAGAAAATAGTTGAATGTCTATGCAAGTACTGATGGTTGTAAGCATGTAATATTTTTTATCGTTGATTGAAGAACCTGATCCGAAATCTAAAATATTATTTGAAAAATGCCACTTCCTGTCAATTGTTGCATGTAATAAATAAAAATTGAAAGAAATTGAAGGAATGAATATCTTCATATTATAGTAACTTGCGAAAATTCCGTTATTCTTACCATATAAATAACGAAACACACAAAGATTTTGTATCGGTCATATTCAAACTACTTCAAAATATACACTTTGTCACCATATGTCCCAATATCTGAATGGCAAGAGTAACGTGATGTCTCAAGTACTACAAATTTCAACCAAAGATTTAATTTTAATATTTTTTTATTCCGTTGGTAGTTCTCGAATTATATTATATTCCCCAATTATATTAATAATTATGTTCTTTGACAAAAACGTAGATACATTTTATTTTTATTTAAACTGCTGTTTTAAGATTTGTTGTACAAAGTGGATTTTTCACTTTTCATCATCTTTCATTTCGGAATATATAAAATTCATTGTATAGACATGTAGAATTTCATTTGAAGAATTGACCAAAATCAAATAATTTTTCTCTCAAGAAATTGTAACTAAACCAACTAAATATTTAATTATTTTATAGAAATAAATCCAAGAATATTTCAATTCTCTTGCTAATCTCTAATTCAGAAAACACAATACGAAGCCACAAAATGTTGACTCCCCCAAAATTTATCAGCTATTAAGTGCACATGAAAGCCAACATTTTCCCGTCGCCATTATAAAGAGAAAATTAATGAGTTATCGCTCTTTGGGAAACGGTCCTTGTTATTTTACTGGACTGAGTTGCTCCCTTGAAATTAAGACGATGTCCGTTTGATTGGCTCGTATCTTAACGTCTGATCGCCGTCACACTGACCGAAATGAGTCCCGTTTTGTCCCATTATCCTCTCCTGGTCTGAATTGAACTACTTCCGTTAACAGTGTCATTTCAACTATCCTATAAACACCTATTTTCAACTGCGTTGAGGAATTAAAGCTTATGCAAAATATATTTTAAATTTCATCATAAAAATAATCATATTGTCATTGTTATCATAGGTATTACATGCAAAATGAAAACTGAAAAGCATTATTCTGATTAATTAAAAAATATTTAATTAACATAAACGTGTTTTACCTCATTTTTACACCTTTCCCTTTTCGTTAGAAAACAAGGTCGCAGTCAGAGAAAATAAAATAGAATAATAAATAGGATTGAATGATTTATTCAGTTCAAACCATACACGGGTTGTTAAAGTTTTACTAGGTGAATTTGATGAGAGCCTGAGAAGATGTATGAGCGTGAGGAATATACTCTTACTACCGCAACCTACCGCGTTGCACCATAAATGTACCCTCTGTGGCTCATACATCTTTGCACACTCTCAGCAGATCCATCTAGTAAGATTTTAACAATCGGTATATAGTATGGATAATTGGGTCACTATTGTATTACACTATGCAACTCCTAAAATTCTATAGACCTGCATAATTCTGGTTTACAAATTTAAACTTTAGATTCTCTTACATTATTTTAAGGTAATTTAGCTGCGCTTAACACGATTTACATAAATTTAATCATACGATACTTATAAGGAAGACATTTGACGACAGCATGCCGAAATATCACTGTCAGACATGCTGAGATAGCTTTTCGTAAGATTTTGTGATAGCAAGTCAAAATTGTTCAGTGACACATATGAAGGGCATAACTAGTACTTCCGTTTTTATGATCATTTTGATTTATCTGGGTTTATCTTTTAGGTAACTGCTGATGATCCTAACTCATTTTGTGGAATAAGTTATCCTGATAATATATTAAAGCTTAAAAAAATAGTATTGAAAATATTACAGGCTCAATGAATTATGTGTAAAGTGATATCTTACACTCAATCTATACACTAAGACACACCGACTTTGTGATATTATTTTTCCCTAATTATTATTGTTATATTTGTAAGCTGATACATATTATAAAAATCAAAACCACTGATAGAGTAATATAATTATGGAAGTATTAGGGTATTTTAAATAAATGACTAAAATATTTTATACTGATTGTTAATTACTGGAAGAAATTATTATTTTATGTCGTTTTAACACAGATATTTTCGTGGACATATTCCTGGTTATCTCTTGTTAGCCACAGAATTGAGTACGATAATGTAATTATTATAATTTAATTTTTAATTTAAGCAATCTTAATTAAAATGAAACCCTCTTAAAATCTTTAAAATCTTACTCTCGTTTCATGAAAGTATCTAAGTTCTAATAACTCGATTGTTTTCTACACCGATCTTCCATGGTTCTCAGTAACAATAATAAATGGACGGCTTCACTTAATCGTTTAATAGGATTATTAGTAAAATCCACTTAATATTTATTCTTCCTTAAAAGCGTTTACTTGCAGACTGTGGTGTTCCTTGGCTATGGCAGTGTATTTCGCCACGGATAAAGATAACTTATCGGTGCCTGCTGGCAATTTGCAATTTCTGTCAAGTAATTACCTACTTAACAATATTAAATTCGGAACACGGAAGATAGATCACTGGATAAAACTGCCTTTAAGATTTATTTATCAGAACGCTATTTATTAATTAATTTATTTACAGAAAAAAATAAATTAATGATTTTGCTCATTCAAGTATTATCATATTTAAAACAATTTATTCATTAAATAATTATTTTATCTCTTCTAACGGCGAAGGTTTAAGTCATTCATACAACTGAAAATAAGTGAGCACTTTTTTCAACAAAAGACATCTAAATAAAAATTTAATACATATAATGCTCGTTTGAACATTTGAATCAAAAAGTATACTTTGCTAAGTTATAACTTCAAAGAAACTAACGGTTATTTAGGCAAAAGTCTTGTCAGAAGTTATTTCCAAGTAGTAGGCACACTCATCTCAAAAGCGTGTGGGCGAGTCAAAGTCAAAGATGTATTTATTCATTTAGATCATTTGTCTGTGACCTTTAGCTCATTTTGCTATTAAGATTAAGTTGTATTATTAGAACTCCCTTACGTCATTAAAATTATTCAAGTAAAACTTCATCCATTTCAATATAAGCATTATATTATCTAAAATACACTCAGCCTGTTAAAGTTTTGATATTGAACGTTATATATCTTATCAAGACTTCTGAATGATTAAATATTTGGACCCTCGTATGGTCTAATTTGAAATATGTGATACTATTTGCATGATATTTGTTTGTATTTCATAATTAATTTCATACTTTTGAAATATTCTATTATCGTAACTAAAATCTCTGTTTACAGTCTCTATAGACTAAGATTGGTTTCGATCATTTAGTGATTGTTCAATTGAAAAAAACAAGCTAATTTATTTTACGCCCTAGCGCGCGTAATAATCTAAGTAAAGACGAATTGCTGCAAAGAAGTAAAAAATGGGGGAGGAGCAGATGATAGTCAACATCTCTTTAAGCATTATCACGAAATATACCACCAATTTCTGCTGAAAGTGGGCGAATCCTGTTGTAAATGGAAAATAATTTGCAGAAAAATTTTAGGAAAAGTCCTCTATGTGACTTATTGCTATAGTTCTAATAAATTACATATAACATAGTGTTGCTATGTACAAGTACAAGACACAAAATTATACAATGTATCGAGATTACATTTTATAATATATCCAGTTATTTTTTCGTTGATATACTTGTTTAGAGAAATGTGAATGTGATGTGAATACATTCATTTAATATTAATAAAATATGAATTCTCACAATATGACATAAGCACGCCATATAATAAAGTCATCCGGCTACTAAACAAGAATACAAACATTTTGACTATAAAATATTTAAATATCAGGCTGCAAATGAGTCTTAAACCTGTAAATTATGACCCCCTTCCTACATATCAACATACTCAAATAACTAAACATTTTGAATGGTTCGCGAAACATCTAGCGCTCTAAAAGCGACCTGAACCCTCGTCATGCAGGGTCGTTTTGGCACAGGAGTCGAAAATAATCGTCCATCATCTCCGCGGAACAACAGACTCTGTCGAGGTGCCTCATTTGCACACAATGCCATGCGATATATCTCTAATTAGAGGTTACAGTTAACATTTAATGATGTGGCTGAAACCTATCTCGCAGAGTGAAATATTTCACTGACTGGTTTTTACTACTGTTTTCATGTTTGAGTTAGGCTAGACGACTTGATGATTGGATGTCTAACTTAGCAGTGGACTCATTCACGATTGAACCTGTTTTGTGTATTTCTTCGTATACTTCATTTAGTACACCATAACAACATGGTCTGGATAAAAGTGTAAGTTTAAACTTCCATATTATTATGTTGAATAATACAATTGTATATTAATGGGGTTAGTTAAGTATTTATTAATATTTGGAAAATATTCAAGGCTCAAAAGTAGAGCAGCTATACAATAAAACAACCTTTTATTTAGTATCTAGTAGCATATTCATTATTTGTGATAATTTCTAAACACCTTTTCTTCATTGATTTTTGTAGCAATATAATCGTTCGAAATTTCTTTCGATTGAACTTCTTCGTAGAGTTCTTTCAATTTTGGCAGACATTTTCGGATTAATTTCTTCTCAAAGGATTTCAATTGGATTGAGGTCTGAGCTTTGTGCTGGTCAAGACATTACACGTACTCCTTGAGAAGCTAACCATTCTTTAACTAACTTAGACGTGTGTTTCTGATGGTTGTCGTGCAAACAACAAGCGTTTTTGTTAAAATTGGAAATAGTTCTTTAAATTATCGATTTGTTTAAATTTAAATCTTCTGCAATTTTACTCTGCTTTTCACCATTCCGGAACTTTTCACCTGGACACCTCTAGGCATTTTTAGCTTTAACTCTTTTTTGCAAGAGTCTTCTACTTAACTAGTTGAAACTAAAGAAATACTAGAATACTAATATATATGGACAATGAAGAAAGTTGAAAAGCTTGAGAAAAAAAATAATTAAAGTAAGTATGCGATAAAACACAATTAAAGCTTCTACTTTATTTTTAATTTATTTGATTTCCGCTATATACGTTACGTACTGCATGTAGGAGGCTTTTTTTTGTTTGGGGGACAAAGAGGGGAAAGTTTAAAAACCCCTCTCCGGGCACCGATCCGAAGATCATGGCCATAGTGTGTACCATGTATGATAAATCATACATGGGGGAAAGGAACGTATATTTGCATATACGTGGTATACTGAATCAGAAGACGTGAGACTGACAAAGATGCCAGCCCCCTGTCAACTGGGTTCGGAAGAACAAGTCCAATCTGAGGAAGATCCCCAGATCTTCCTGGGGATGGATTGGACTTGCAGGTGTTGGATCCGTTAGCTCCCCACTACCATTGGCTTGTGCGGTACTGAGCCCCAAGACCACGACAAGGTAGATCCATCCTGGGGACATGTAGGAGGCGGTGTAAAAGGGACGTAACCAAATGGTAATTATGTCGATTATGTATGTCTTTTATCATAAAATTAATATTATCTATATCAATACCAAATATTCAACCAGTCTATGTAACTTTTTATTAAAAAATTGTGTCTTTTTATAACACCTTCAGTAGAATTTGGATTTTTTTTTAAATCTGATCATTTCAGTTTGTTAAATGTTTAAATTTAAAATAATTTTTTTAAAAATACCTTTTATTCAACAAAATAACCACAAATTATTTTTTGACAAAGTTGTACAATATCACGTGAAAATAAAATATGGACTGAAGAAAAGCTTAACTTCAATTTTGATCTCCTCTTCCCCGTTCCAGTTTCTTGCGTAATCTGAACTGTATAGTGTTCCAAGCTATTTTTCGTCGAGTAATAATACGATCGATAAAAAGCTCATTTCCGTTGCGTGCAAGGAGAGAATTGGCAATTGTCAAGCGGCTAATTTTGTTATCCTCATTTAATTTATGTGAAATCCATTTGTCCAGTGTTTTTATCAAATTCACTGATTCATCACAGTTTAATGATTGACCTATTTCTAAATGTTTTGCATGCAAGTTTTCTTACAAGATATTACTTAATTTTTCCGTTGCTACAGGACGATATTGACATTGTCCATCTTCACTGCATTTATTGCCATTTTTAATTCACATTTAATTTTTAATTGTACATTTATATCGAGTTCTCTTCATCATGTTATGAAAAATGTAATAAGCTTTTATTAAGATCTTCTAATTAAAATTGTTTTAGTTTAATTGTAAAAGAGGCATATAATATTTTATATTTTGATGTATGAAATGTAAGAACCAAGAAACAGACTGATATACAAGTATACACATTATATTCAATTCATATATCTCTCTAATATAGTGGCGTCAACTTTTTATTATTAATTATGCGAAAATCCTAGACTTGATGATTGATCTAGTAAATTAGAGATCTATTCATTTAATACTATGAAACTTACGATTCAAGTTTTCTAAAAGTTACAGTATAATAATATTTTATCGAAGTGTGGAGACAATAATAATATATGTAATATTATATGCTTCTATGTGTTTTTATATGCTAGTTATATGATATGGTAACGGAATTTTCTAGATCATGACCTGCTAGTGGATTCTACAAAATTTGCCAAGTGTGTGGTTGGAAATGTGCAGGACGCCACCAACTGCTTATCGCTGCTATACTTAAAAAAACAATAAAACAAAGTATTAACGGATTTTTTCCAGATCTTGATCTGTCAGGCGAAGTGCAAGCTTAATTAGCCATATTGATTGTACAAAACTGCATGCTGCAAAACTGTCGAAGGTATGGTCGGAAGTGTGAGTGCCACTATCAACCGCTTATCGCTCCAGAAAGAACAATGCAGTCTGTCGAGTGGCTCAAGTCGCAGTAGTAAAGTTAACAAAGAGATTTCGGCCCGGATTAGGTGCTCGTGGTGCGTATCTTGTGGTTTGTTAAGTAAAGATCAAGTGTATGGGATGTGTTAAATAATTCACCTCCACTAATTCCCCTTTAAGCTACTGACAGTTTGAACACTATTAATATTGAATCCACCTAAGTGTTCACGACGACCGCCTACTTTAAAGGGGATTAACAATTTGCTAAGTATCTGTAAAACGTATTGAAGTGAAGGCAATTCTTTAAGTTTTATTGTACATTCTAAATAATTCTTGGAAAATAAATTTTTGAGAATATATAATATTTAATATCACGAACGTGTGCTTGGCATATTTCACGTAAATTTTTGATGTAATTTAATTAATATTTACTTAAATTGATTATTATTAATAATAGATAAATTTCATTTATTTGTCCCAAAAGCTTCTCAGAAGAGAATCTCATTTTTTAAGAAATAAATGATGATAGACTACGTGATTACATTCCTTAATACTAAATTTTATTTCTGATGAGCCTATTACAAATATATTTTTGTCTCTATTTTTTGTGTGTTATCTCGTTTCGTTTTCGCATAAAGTATTTGCGACATCCATCTTTTAAAAGTTTGATAATTGTATTCATGTTTGGAACGTTTTGTGAATATATGGTATATATGCGGATGGACATCTAAAATGGAAAAATAATAAAAGTAAACATTTTAATAAAATAAAACTAACAAGAAGTAGTCCAAGAATGTTTTATTCTTAGAAGTGGTAGTTTATTATATGCACATGAGTCATTTTTTATCGTTGTCATCGACATTATAATTCACAAAGTTATTTGTATTAATCTGGCGAATATTTTATGGAAATAAATTAAAAAAAGAACTAAATGAAAGTTTCGGATAACAAAGGATTCGTTAATTTGGACTTGAAAAAGTCTGAGAACATACAGAGAAGTTGTAATGAAGTTTCTCGTAATTAAGACGAGCGATTGAAATGACCAATGAGCTTAGTTCGCGATATTTTCTCGGTAAAATTGCAAAAAGTGCAGACTTTGTAAAAAAGTTAAACAGCTCTAACTAATATCTGGTTTATTGAATCCAGTGAATTAAAACATTTTGTGGATAAATGAAGTATTGGCCAAAAACTTTACTTTGCCTCTACCTAGAATCGAATCGGTACTAGTAACAATAGGTTTATTAAAAGGTGTATGAATTGAGTTGTTAAATGTAAGCCTTTTAAAGTGACACCCATTTTAGTTCAAAATTATTTGAAGAGGGTACATGATTTTCTTAGTCCCTTGGAACTAAAAGGATTTATGTCGCGAGTGTCATACGCTTTTTCATGATTTGTCAGCATTTCACTTTTCAATGTTCATTCATATACTAATGTAAGAGAAAGGTAACAGAATATATTTCAAGTTAACCAATATATGTATAAAATATTATGATTTGGAAGCTGAAAACCTATTTTCGTAATACAATCTTTAACCTTGAACGTATTACAATGTGAACAGTTTAATTTATCATAAACAAACAATGTCTCAGTTCATAGTAATTAATTTTCTGTTTTAGTTCTAAAAATATCCAAGAATGATGAATCTGGTGTTAACGAAGCGCATATTTAAAGACTCCTGCCTGGGGCTTAATTATCTTTATTTTATACAATAATATACAAATCTAGATAAATTAATATGTGTTTTATGATGACATATTAATTAAGATTTTTGCATTCTGATATAAAAATTTATCGTTTAATTTAAAATTATGTCTTTAAATAATCAATAAAATTCAGATATAAAAGAATAAATCTATAAAATACAAAAATGCTTAGTCAATTTAAATACATATGAAAACTGGCCAAAGCAGTGAAACAGAAACAGGTTCACTGACTCCAATAGAAAATCAATTTATTGGAAGTGGGGAACAAATGACATCGTGAATCAATTGCCAGTTTTTAGTTTAATTTTTGAGATTTTTATGTGGAATCCGATATTTTGGTAAAATTAATAAAACTTCAATATTCAAGGACAAAAAGTGTTATATAAAAATTATTTGTCAGAGAAATTTTTTCTAAAATTTTTTAAACCATCTAACATATTCTAATATTATTTAAACCATCTCAAATCTTCAGTTACGTTTAATTAGTCCTATCGAAGAAAGGTGTATTTTAAATATTTTAAAATTAAAAAAATCCGAACGAAATTGTGATCGTACTTACTAGTGAAACCCTGCAACTTTCTCCACTGTGCTAACGTTTTTGTGAGATATATCGACCTCGTATAAAAACAATTTAAATTATTGTCACACTAAATTTTGCAATAAAGTTGACATGTCCCTTGTTGTTCAGTACCATATGGGCACTACTAATTATATATTTGATTGAAATGGTGGTTTTCTGAGTGCTTATTTGAAAGGTTGAATTTATTTGAATTTATTGGCCAATATAATTTAGTAAGTAGTTGTACAGTTATGTGTGATTCATTTAATATGTGGATTTTTACTTTTCACTTATGATTAAAATATTTTTTTATTTAAATGAATGTATTAATTATTGACTGTCACAAAATTCAGCATTCACGTTTCTAAACATTTTTGGTGTGAAAACTTTTTACGAGTGTCAGTGCCAATATATGTAATTTCTGCTCTAGGTAAACTACTATTGCAATTGATTTAATTCAACCAGACTTAAGTTTTAAGTAACAGAATATGTAAAATAGTCCAATGTAAATATGGTAGTAAAATCAGATCGTTAGATGTGGGAAAACAAATGACAGACGGCATCATGAATCAATCAAGTCTCGTTTCGTCTCTCAGGGCGGCCCTTCCATGAAAAGGGTTCAAGCAGAGATCAAGAGACGACGTGATTGATTCAGCGATCGGTATCGGTACCCGCCACTACGATAACCATCGCAGATAAGACATGTGTGCATGCCTAAAAACAAAGAAATATCAATTATTCGTCGGGATATATTAGCATAGCGACCGGTCGAGAACCAAGGAGATGAAGATGTAATAATGAATGTGGCTGACTTGCATTTCGTAGAAAGTTGAATAACAAAAATTGATTGTGAACATCAATTCCTTCGGGTTTAACATTATAGTAACATAATCGAAATACATTATATTGCGGGGAAATCGTAAAATTTAAATAGAGAATTCTTATTATTTAGTTTTTGGGATAATACATAAATTAAACTAAATAATTCTGATTGTAAATTTTAGAATAACTTTTATCTTTGTTAATGTTTTTTAATTTACTCTGATGACTTCCTCAACCCATCACATATTAATAGACAAATATACTATTTTAGAATTTTTAAAATTAATAAACTACACTACACCCCCTTTTTGTGATATATTTGCATTAAATTTCATAAAGTGAACATGGTAGAATAAATTTCATGTTTATCTATTTTTAGGTACTCGCATATACTTAATTTGGATGCAGAATGTCACTTCATACACAAACTTAGCTCACACGAGATAAACAAAAACTATGCAAAGGTATACAGAGTTTCGGATTATGCGCAGACGACCAAGTTTGAGGACTAACACTTTGTGGAGTGAATATTACGAATAATGCAAATATCCTACATACGAATATGATGCCCAGCAAATTTTCTAGCTAAAATTAATTCTGGAACTAAATAACGACCGAGTTTATACAACTTACGCTAGGATTAAAGTTTATCATGTTAGTAGATGATCATAATGGACTCATTTAAACGATGTTTTCTAGGCCTTCATGAAATTATCATTATTTAAAAGAAAAAAGTAACGCAAAGTTATGTTGAGCGGACGAGCTTCTTTTTCTAAAAAAATAAGAGAATAACTGCTTTAAACTTCGTCGCCAGTGTAATTAAACTTAAACTTTTTTAAAAATTCTTAATTAAAAACTTAATCTACTATAAATTACAATTAGTTAGTAGGTTTAAACCTTTCAAATACATCCTGAACAAAGAACATGTAATTCGCATTTTAATTCCTTTCTAATAAATTACTCATAATTATTGGATAATGCCTATTAAAACAACATTAATTATCGGGAATCAAAGGATTGACGAAAACTCAACAACTTCGATAAACTCATTATTTTCTCGGTTCGTTGGTAAATCGCTGTCGAGTAATCCTCGTTCAAAGATTTATATTTATTTAGCCATACGTTTATGTAGTTATTGAATTTTTCACACAGTTTAATATTACCTTTTTGTTATTAGATGAAGCGTGATAGCGTTAATTTATAACGTGATAAAAGAGATTTAGTATCGCTGGAAAGAATATGTGGAACAGATGTGTTGCATCCTATTTTTGATCTGTTTTGTTTTTCTCGTTTTATCAATGAAACGGACATAATTCATTAATTCTTAATTGTCGTCTGTTTCGACCAAAATAATTTGGTTATTTTGGAACCATTAAATGTTTCTGTGGAACAACATAAAATATGAATTTTGTATTTCTTAATAGCATTTATAATCTGATATAGACTATTTTAGATATTTAGTCATATTTATAGCATCTTGAATTGGATGCTAATAATGCCCTGTTATTGTGGTGACTACTGTACAACTGTCAATTTAATTTTATTCTTCAAAAAATTACTTACTTTTTATTTTTCAATAGTCAAAATTGTACCAACTTTTTACTTTGTGATCTTTCATTGCTCTCTGTGAATAAATGATTATTTACTAGAAGTCTTTTGCTTATTATATTTATTTAATATTTAGCCGAAGTGAAACTATAAGAAATTAATATGATAATTCAGCGTTGTCAATGTTGAGAGGCATTAAAAGTGATTGCTAAGAATTTACGTCTAAATAAGTCAAACGTCTCTAATATTGTTAAAAATTTAGAAACTGATCAAGTAGTAGCTACGAAAAAAATTGTCAAAATTTGAGTTCGAAAAACGATACATGAATAATTTGAATATCAAAAAACAATCCAATGTTATCGTCAATTGAAATTAAAACAAACTTGAAGGAAATAGGACTTGCTGAAATTAGTTAAAGGAGAGTGAGAAGAAGGTAAATGACACCAGACCTACAAGAAAATCTCTGGTTTCTACTAAAAATGTGAGTCCAATTTTGACTGACTTGAGATCATATTGAATGGACCACAGAACAGCGGGAACCAGTAGTTTTCAGTGACGAGACAAAATAATTTATAAAAAAATGATCGTTCTACCTATAGGACCAAAACTACAAATAAAAAGTTTGTTATACCCATAGAGAAACATGAGAACTTCCATATATTGAAGGAATGATGTTCTTAATAAATATGTGTGGATTGGTTAAAGGCTAATCATCAACCCTATATAAAACATGGGAGATTACCAAATTCAACATAAAAATTTTACAAATTTAAACGAACTCATTACAGCATTTCAAGGTGTTTGAAGAAATATAAACTTGTCTTAGATTTGAAAAATGGTCGAGTCTATGCCACGGAGATGGATCAAAATTTTAAAACAAAATATACTATTATTATATTATATATTATACAAAAGTATTAATTTTAAATTAAATAATACAGATAAGCTAGAATAAGAATATAGTAGTTTTTATAATATTGTATAAGAGAACTAATTCACATTAAATAAAAGAGTTATGGCTAAAATATACTATATAATAAATATAATAAGTAACATAAAATTAAATTGCTATAATGATAATCACTACTGCACACATTATTTTGAATAAATTGTCACTTTTTGTATTCTCAAATTTTTACCATTTCAAAGATGTTTCTAATATGTTTAAGTTCTATACTAGTAAGATTTATATGATAAATATATAATTTATCATTTAGACGTACTTAAATGACTCAAAAAATTAATGCTCTGCTTTTTATAACTAAAGTTTAATATGGAATTTTGATATAAGATACAACTTTCTTAATTGTTCTATAAATATCTGAACCATTTGGTTAGTTGACATGAAGTAAAAGATGTAATTTAATACTTCTAATTTATAAAACTTCCTCTTTAAAGAATGTTGTTCCACGACTTCATGAGATTTCTATTTTTAGACTCAGCAAATTTCTATACTTTCTGACTTAATGTTTGTTAACTCATAAAAGTTTGAAGGTAACAAATTAGTTCAATCTTTTGTCGATTATGATAATGATGAAACTCATTTGTATAATGAAAATATTAATAAAGTAATTTTGAATTTAAAGCAATTGTTCTTAATTTTAATTTCTCAAGGGTTTTAAATCAGGCAGTGTACGAGTATGTACAAGCAAAAGATTAGAGGATGTGTCAAATAGTAGTAATACTGAAAAATCATAAATACATATTGTTTCCACTCCAAAAACAAAAATAAAAGCAAGTTTATTTAAATTACTTTTAGTCTATAACTTATTTATGTCAGCATGTTGATGTGCCTGGAATGTTCACATTTTACTTTTGATTTTCCCAAAATAAAATGAAGCACATCAGTATCTCTATAATGAATTTAAAACCTCTAATCTTGAGAATCACAAACACGTTGATACAGTGTCTGGTGGGTTTAATAAGCGGATTTACGAGTTTGATTTTCACATAAAAGTGTGTATCGTATGTGAGTTAATTTGAATTTATAATACCGGGCATTGTTGTACGTATTCAGACAAATTTACGATCTCGGTTCGGCCACGGACTGGAATGGAAAATAGGTACGCCCCAAAATGGGCCATGAAAAAGTCCCATTATACGTAATTACATTAATTATAGACATGCGGACATGATTATCCCCCCGGAGATATAATTGGCCGTAAAGCTAGATAAAAATTTAAATTACACCATATGTTAATAAAGTAATTATCCGGCTACCTAATCGGGCTACTGAACTGGAATGACGTCTACTTATATTTTATGCTCTATCCGCCTTTTATTGCTTAATTACTTACAATATTGATTATTATGGTCAGTCTTTTTTAGAGCCACAAACCGCGGAACTACAGGGGATACGGATTTGATATTTGAATTGGTAGGTATGTTAGGAATTTACGTCCCCACACGAATGTTCTAAACAGTCCTTAAAAGTTTTCTGATATATTAAAATTTTCAGTCACATAAGATAAAATGTATATAACATAAATTATATTTGAAATTTAAAAGTTGAAACTTTTGCATTTTCAGAGATTGTGGCTTAAAATAATTTTTTCTAGATATATTTATTGTTTGATAATTTTATAGTTTCTAAACATTTTTTTGAGATTGATTCTTACTTTTTTTAGAACCAGTTTTCAACTAGCACAACAATATTTAAACATTTCAACTATTACTACTTAGTAAATAGTCCCGTAGAAATGATAAAAAGGTAAAGAAATGATTGAGGTGATCGTTACAAATAATAGGGTAGAACTGTTCAATTGAGGGGTACAAAATAAGCAATGAAATTAATAAATATGACTTTTAGTTTGGAATGGATTTTCTCTAAAAGATTTTTGAGATTGAAAATGATAACGGAGAAGTAGAAACTTCAATATATGTTAGAATATTGATAAGGAAATATATCAACCTACAAGAAACCATAAGAGGAGCACATCTACGTGGATAAAAAAAACTGAGGTATTGGGTAAGAAAACAATTTAGATATGCACAGATTTTGAATTTTTTTCAAAAAACCTGCGCTAGATCCTCAGTACTATATTTAAATTTTGGGAAAAATACAAAAGCTGATCTACCATGGTAATAATGCCCAGAACCACTAAACTGGCAAACAATGGAAAAGTTAAAGCTTAGAACAATAATACTACTAATAAATCATTTTTGCCTAATGGTCTCTTGTTCCAGTATGTCCTGAAAGAAATTCAATTTATGTGGAGATAAGAAGGAAAACTTGGAATCAAGATCCAGTACCTAACTAGACTTGGAGGTTTGACTGTGGCTCCACCTAAAAAGTACTTTTAAAAATAATCGTAACAACGTTGGACTTAAGGGATAATTAAAAAGAAAAACAGAAGGCTGAAGAATTCGCGGACTCAATTAGCGGAACACTTGTTAGCAAATTAACCGAAACTGTCAGCACAAGTAATTAGATTAGATAAGATTAGGCAAGCGTTATAAACATAAACATCGAATCAAACAATCTGTTTCTCTCTTCACTTTTTCGGTTAATTACCTGAATTCATAATGAACCATTTGGGGAATTATGTATTCGGTCAGATTTGTTTCAGTGAATTTAACATTTCATTTGGAATTGTGTGTCATTAATTTGCTGATTTTATGATATGATTTAACTATACGGGTTTTAAACAGCAGCAAAGTATCCAAAGTATAAATACTGCGAGACTAAACAGGATATAAATCATCATAAAACCCGTTTTATGTTGTAAAATGGGAAAGAGAATATCGACCACCGCATAATCAGGCGATTCACTAATTGTAAGCATTTCGCTAATACCGATATTGTTCACGAACAAAATTTTTCACTCAATTTTGCAATATGGCTGCATACAGTAACCGTGTTTGCATTTTAATTATTGTAAATGTGCACACATTTTTTGTCGAATTCGTCATAATTAAGCACATAAAATTTGTCGGAATTGATTTTGCATCACTTTTAATAATGGTTCTGTCTGAATATAGTCCGTTGTGTGGTAATTTTATGTGGGCAAACTTAAATTATATTATGTACAAGCGCATAAAATATTTTTCGTAAAAGTTTCCTACAACAATCCCTGGATGGAAAAATGTTTGGACATTTAGCATACATTCGACTGTACTTCTTTTTTATGCTTATGTCCCCGAATAAAAATATCCCGACAACGCCACATTGAAATTCAGGCATAAATTCTTAATGTCGAGCCGTTCAGATTCCTTTTATCTTGACTTTGTTTTTTTATTAACCGCATCAAACATTCATGAGAAAACATACTTAGAAGGGGCATCTGTCAATTTGTAGGCATGATTTTTTCATGGTTTACCAGTCTCTGTGCGTTAGTTAAGGGTTTAGCGCACGTATACATCACGCTTTGTGCCTGTTTTGAATTTTATACAATATTTACGTCCATAAAGATTAACCGCAAATGCCGTGTCTTCATAAATAACGCTTAAAAATCATTTTACATGTTGAACATCAAGCTTCAGTCTCGTTTCAATAAAAAAAAACGAGGATCTCAATTGGAGCCTTTACAAAACGGACTGACAAAGTAGTTATTTTTAATTTCAGAGTCTTTATAAACATTTTTTTACATTCTTAGCTTACCGTGGTAACCAAAGAAATATTACAAAAAAAAAAAACATTTTGTAGGAAATTTCATAAAAGCATTTAATTCTAATTTTGTCCAGTCATTATAAAAATATATTTAATTCGTTTTTCAATATTATATACGTTTTTCATCACACATCTTGAAAACAATAGACATATTATCTTAAACGCACATATTAGTCTGGTTTGGTTGAAAATATTTAACAATACTCTTTATAGTAAAAATTTATTCTTAGTAGGATTTGTATTATTGTATTGAATAACTTTCAGTGGTAAAAAAGAAATATTGTGCTCCGGAGAAGAGAGAAATAATAATTAATATAAAACATCAAGGTCTAAATATTGCTAACATTGCCAAAATATAATAAAATACTCCTAAAATTGATTTACAATGTTATTAATAAATATGAAACAATACACACAATCGAAAATACAATAAAAAACGTTCTAAACAAAAACAACTCCTTTTATAGACAGACAAATTGGAAGAATCAATAAAGAAAATCCTTTCCTATCTTCTAAATTAATTGAGTCATGCAATATCATTGTCTAATAGAACAATTAGACGTTGACTGAATGGATAAAACATACAAGGATGTATTTCATTAGAATATTCGAAAAGACAAAAGATTGTACAAAAATTTGTTAATAATCCTCCACAATTTTGGCGTAGAGTACTTTGGAGTGATGAATCGAAGTTCAATAGAATAGTATTAGATGAAAAACAATATATTACTCCTCCAAAGAAAATTTAGGGCTCTAGATGCAAAAACTTTGAAACACTGGAGGAAATGTTGTGGTGTGGGGTTCCTTTTCTTTAGATAAATTATTATAATTATTATTATTAATTAAAGAGTCGTGGAATCTAATTTAAACCTATCGTCGATATGTCGTTTAATCTATGCCTTGTCGTTTACAGGCGGTTCTAAGGAAAAAAGGATCCCTAACAAAATATTAACTATTTTTTAAGTTATATATAAATTATTATTTTAAAATGTGCCCTATTTCTAGTATCAGCCAGTGGAATTTATTTTGATTTAGGTACTAAATAAATAATTGTACAAAGAATATAGAGTAATTATTTAAAATAAATTGGTGTGCATTCACTAACCAACGTTAAATAGTAATGTGTGCTACTTCTCCACCACTATAATAAATACATTAATGAATACTAATTATATTTTCCATCAATTCCTGTTTATTTTGGTTTATCTTGCGTCAATGTGTAATTAATAAAATTAATAAAATTAATAAAATTGTGCATGTAATTCATGTGACTACCTTTACATAAATAATTTCATTGATGATGAATAAGTATTTTTTAATAATTAATATTAACTCTGAGATTCATTATTAATTTAATATAAAATATGTGCGGCTTAAACCTGTCAGATTCTCTGAGTGTGCCCACTTTTTAGGAACCACCCCGTATATGATTCGTAATAAAATAATTTTAACTATCGCGGTTAAGACGTAGCTTATAATTGAATAAGTTTTACAATCATTGAAGTATGTACACTACAGCACATTATTGAGAGTAATCCAGTTGATGCTGAGCAAATACCGAGGGCCCAAGGCCTCCGAGAGCAATTCGCAATAACATTGCAAACTAAAATGGCTCGCGTGGATGCATAAAGAGGTTAACCATGGTCTACCAAACAATTTGGGCGATTAACATTGGATATAATCCCTATCATAAGTATGCATGGTCCGTTGAGGTGTGCGCATTATTGGGAAGCCCGGCCCGTTCGGATGAAACATTCCCACCATAATCTGCATACATACGAGGGTGACGTAAACAATTTATTCAACAGTTTCGCATTCAGGGAGATGTAAGAAAAATTGGTGTCTAAACTGCAAAGGGCACCTAATAATCTGACATACACTGCTATATGTTCCTAATATGAGGAGTGCATTTTCGTTTATAATATTCAAGGGATTAGATTAAGGAACAAATTCAATATGGCATGTAGAAGGTACATGACGCATCCTATTGTTTTCCATTTATGTTATTCAAAATATTCCTGAATTTTATTGTGTTTCAGTGGACATTCGCCTAAAGGCATCCAGAGACCATTTCCAAAACTCTGATAAATCAACTTTATGAAAATGTTTACACGAAGTTGGTTAAGCTTCTGCAAGGCTTCTATGTGAAGTTGCTCTTTTCCAACACTACAAGCGTCATTGGAAATTCATCTTTTATCACTCTATATTTAGAGAATTGGGAATTTCGAGGATCGGCTATTGTCTGGATTTTTATTATAGTGGACAATAACATTCGTCCACATGTCGTCATCTGCAATTGTTACTAATGATTATAGAAAATAAATATATTCTTTTCGAAGCATTCTCTGATAAATTAAGAAAGCAGGATAAAGTGCAAAAGTGAAAGGAAATAGCAACAATGGTTCAAAGTATTTGTTTATTTCCCGCGGATAAGGATTGGACCTACGTAAGGGATACGATATGGCAGATTTTGAAGAAAACTGCAGTGGTGAGAACTACTGTAATTTGCATTTGTTGTTATTGATTGATAACATGACATTTAGAAATCATAGGGAAAGAGTCTCCTGTAATTTGTGGGCTTGGAGTAGCTGAGTTGTTTGAACAACCTCGAGAGCACTTATGCGAAACAATCCCTGAGAGCCGACCAATCAATCTTCAGTGATCCTATCTACATCAAAAGAAGTCTATAGTAAGTTACTCTAAAATAAAAAATAGGAATCTTGTGGTAAAAAGATTTTTCTTACGTCACTATTTTTTAAAATTGATAGTCGCTTTTTTATTAGTTAATGAGAAATGATATTCGAATGCCAACAAAATATAATCTGTTTATTTGCAGGAAAACGAACAAGAGTTACAGTGCCTACATACAATGTTTCTGACAAATAACAAGAAAAGAAGATATTGCTGATCAAATATCTAAAATTGAAAAATTATTGAATTAAACTAAAACTACAAATATTATAAAACTGAAAATAACAAATCCTATCAAAATTTGTAATATTTAGGCTGCAAAGAAGTTGCGATTACATGGCTACTCAACATGCTACGGACCAAATAATTATTTTGTTGTGTTATTTTTCTAAATAAAAAACGTGTTAGTAGTTACATAGGTAATTTCTTCAAAAAAATTATGTGCATTATCTCCGAGATTTTCACAATTTTCTTCATCTAGGGCGTCTTCATCTTCTGGTACTACGAATTCTTCTGCTTTGTGGTCATTTTTTTAAATATTACATAGTCGTACTACACTTAAAAATATTTGCTGTAATACAGGATCGACGCGTAGAAGGTTTAAATAAGGAAATTTGTCTTTCAAAATGCCAAATACATTTTCAGTTAATCTGCTTGTTTTTTTATGTGCTCTATTGAAATTATTCTGGGCTGGATTTTCGTATGTTGGTGGAATCAACCACTGCTTCAGAGGATAATCGGAGTCTCCAAGAATTAAAGCATTGGAATGAGGTTTCCAACCATTTTCTATTCTGTAAATATAAAAAAATCTATTGCGCAGCACTCGTGCATCCTGAACACTACGGGCCAGTTTGCACTTACATAGTAGAATTTAAGATCTGGACCACAAATTGCCATACAATTTATTGACTGTTTACCATATCGATTCACATAGGCTGGTTCATTAATTCTGGGGTCTGTATTTAATTCCATCCACTACGTGTAAGTAGTGTAGAAAGAAAAGTGAAGTCATTTCTTATAGTAAAACGATATTCTTTAGGCATAGTCACTTTTGGAATCACTTGACCACAGATACGTACGTGTCCAGAGTATGGAAATTGTCGCAACACAGTAATTTACCCAGGGTTGGGGATAGGTAAAACATTACCTACAGTTGTAGAAAATTCTGTAACACATTTATACAAGTTTTGATTGTGTAACAGAATACGTTTACATATATAAAAATTCTACAAAAGCTACAAGTGTAAAATATATTCTTACAATTGTAGGACTTGTAGGGCTTGTGTTGCAGGCCCCAGATTATAGATTAAAAGGTCTATTAAAACAATAAATATATTAAATCAAATTATAAATAAAGAAGTTATGGTGATATTTCCTTACTAAATTAACCATAATTTATATTAATCAAAACACAAGAGATGATTCACATTGTCAATTTTTTCTTGCAAAAATCGGGTATCCTAATTTTCAGTGAGACTTTCAAATGGAAAATGATATAGATATCGTGTAGATTAGATTACTTTTATAAGGCTTCAAACGCTGATCTATCAAGAATATTGTATCGACAGATTTCTGAATGATTTATCGATTTAAATTTTTTAATAAACAAATTTCATACTACTTTATACAGCTGAACAAGTAAATTGACATGAAATTTCTTTACATTTATAGCGACAATGATTCGTTTGAAAAGAATTTTCAATGCATCAGTGAACAATACGTGAAACAGAGCGAACTTTCCCTCTTATTCGACTGATTTAACTTTTGGATGGTGTAAAGTATTCAGGAGTTTATTTTAGAGACGTTGACGGCATTCGGAGTATTTTTCTCCCGTTTCTAAAAAACTAGAAATGGAAACAAAGAACGCGTCAAACATGTATGCACTTAAGTAAATGCCTCCACCCGTTGCCTGTCCTTTCACGTGCATATGTTTAATTATTCAATTTTAAATTGAACTGAATTTTGAATTTTCCTTTTTAGGTAGATACACGTGTATGGGATACTGGTTTATCTTGTATTTTTTAAACTGTGCACTTTCATTTATTTTATAATAACAGAATGGCATAACATGGTTGAAGTTATTAGTTAATTTTTTGAATGTTAATTTTTTTATAATCAGACATTAAAACAATCAAATATAAATCTATTATTTTGCTCCATTCTCCTTTTATTTTTATATTGTCAAGTACGCAACTTCATCATCGACAAATGCATAGTTTCTTTTTTCATATCGAATAATTAATGGTCTTTTAATAGATATACCTGACCAAAGAACTGCGGCCAACTCTTTATTTTCGACGTGTGCTTAAACGTGTAACTTTTCACCCTAGTGTTTTTTTCTTCTTCTCTGTCGCATACTTCAGTGCAGGATGACCCTCAGGCCGGTCCTTTATTCAATATCCCCTGTTGCGACTGCCTTTGGTCGTAGTTTCGCGGTCCATTTAATCTTTAACTTCGGTCATCACTCAAAAAGGTTCACAGGCAGACTCCGTTCCAGCTACTAGTATTGCTGTGCAAAGTGTCATAAAAATAATTTATTTTGATGGTACATTTTTGGAAGAAACAAAGTGAAAAGACTATTTAAATTAACGAAAGCACTGCTGTTTTAGTGAAGTCAGTAATTAGTATTTTTGTTATTTATTATTCACATAAGTTAGAGAAGTATATTTTGATTTTTATTATTTTCAAAGTTCTTTAGAATATAGAATTATCAATATTTTAATTATGAATAAACATAAAAAGAACAAATATAAAAACGGTTAATATTGTTAGTAAAATATGAAAAAAAAAAAAATAGTATTGTAATAGTATAAAGTTTTAAATATAAAAAATTCCAACAAGTGTAAATTAATAAAAAATAAATAATAAAACAATTCCAAGAGTGACGCACGACAGGCTTGACACATATCTAAAAATGTTTGAAGATTATTATAATAAAAACAAATATAAATTGGTGGATTTATATGACTATTAATAAAGATCTTTTGGTATAATCATGTCTACCTTCTTGTTATCCGTTTTAAATCAAGAACTTTAAAATTTTAAATTGGACATTCGATATATCATTAATATTTTAGTTGAGTAACTAGACCTCTTAAAATAAAAGCGACTGCTTACTTAAAACAAATAGTAATAATGTCTACGTCTCAAAATTACGTCTGCACCGGAATAAACATTAAAGGTTTTACCCGACTTCCAAGACTTTTGTTAGTGTATGAATATTGACACTGGGGTGTTTATGCAGGATGTTTACATTTTGTTTCAAGAATTCAGGTATAAAGTAAAAAGTTTTTAAAAAATATGCTTGTTTATTTTAATAATTTCGACGTTTCCAAAAATTGAAAGAAACAATTGTAAATTTAATTGACCCCCCCCCCCCCCCCCCCGGTTCATTTCAGTTTTCGTGACAACCTGCAAATTTATTAGCGACGGTCCAAATGTGCAATAAAACGTTATTTACTGTTTTAGAGGAGCCACAAAAAAACGCAACAAACATACTCCCTTCCGACTTATTTCGGACAATATTTAAAATTTATTAGCCGACCGCGGAACATTGTCATGTTAAATGAGACCATAAATAATCGGTTATTGAGCGTCCGTTATCTGTGGTGGCTGACGTTGACGGTTCAAAAACATTGAAAGCGTACGCTCAGCCCCACGGTATAACTTTCGCTGGTTATCGAAATGGTATCGGAATCGCTACTTACAATTAGCGTATATCATCAAAATGGGTGGAGTGAAGTCGTTTAAATCATTCGTTTGCGATCATTTGCAATTACATATTTTCAAATGTTATTGATGTGGAAGATAGGTATTCGCGTGTTCTGCTAGATTTTTATTGAAATTGCACTTTTTAACATTTAACTAGTTTACAGATTTTGATAAATTTTATATGAATACAAATTTTAAAATTCGAAGTAATCCATACTACAATTTTTCGCGTAATAACAATAAAAAAATCTTTTACAACTTGATGAGACAAATTTCTTGAGACCGTTTAATCGAAAAAACAAATAAAACATTTTCGCCTTTTTTACAATTTTGCGGTTTTTATTTTTAAAATAAAATATAATACAACTTAATAATCAACTTTTAATTAAATTTGTGAAAATTTCCAGTATGACATTATTTTCAGCTCTTAAATTAAATTAGATTACAAAAAATGCTTGAACACTTACGGCATACTAATTTTAAATGTAGTAAATTCTTAACAATTTTGCAAATGATTAATTCTATTGATTCTGAAAAAAACTGTGAACAAAAACTTTAAATGCCGCACGATGCATTGTTTTTAATTTCTTCACAAATTTGTCTTCTTTCTGCATCTGTTACCAAATTTCGTCTTTAAACAAACGTTCTTTGAGGATTTAGAAGACGTTAAAATATTGAAATATTTTATTTTAAAATCTTCTGTTTTTTATTAGGTCATCTACATATATATATATATATATATATATATATATATATATATATATATATATATATAAAACAGTATTTGCTTTGATAAGAGCTGAATTAGTAACATTAATAAATTTACATAGAATTCTTCTTACTGATCAAATGAACTTACAATTACATTCTGATCTTGTTTATTAAGATAGTCTCATTATTACATGGAAATGTACAAAATTAGGAGAAATTCACACCCAAAAATAATCAAGATTTTCTTAGATTTTATTTCAGTTATAGCACAAAATGAGGGAAATTCACGAAAAGCAGTATAAGTTACTGTCTCAATAAAATAGTCTTATTTATTATATGAGAGGTGTGCACTAAATCAAGTAACGAAAATATTGATATTGTTGTGCTTTGTGTGATTCTTAATATTTAAAATTTAAAAAACATGGAAATGAAATAGAAAAAATTCTTTTTTTTCATATTCAAATACTAGTTATGGAGAATATAGAACAATAAAAATAGTAAATTTTTAATAATTTTTGCACAATTATCAACTCTCTTTTCCTGTAAAAACATGAACAAAACATTAATTAAATGATAATCAAGATCGTGCGCCATTTTCATTTAATTTCAAACTAATTCGTCGTCTTTCTGCATCAGTTAACGAATTTGATGGTCTTTTAACAAACGAAATGCACGACAACCAACATTTAGAATCTTGAGTTTTTTAATAGGTCGAAACTCTCATAAAGATAATGTAACATAACACTACTTGCATTCAACTTTTGTTATTGACCAAATTGAATTTGTATAGTATTTTAATCTTGTTTATTAGAATAGTAACCTTTATCACAAAAAGAAGAGGAAAATTTATCTTGCAAATTATCAATAATTATATAAAAATATAAAAAAATAAGGAGAAATTCACACGTATAGAATAATCGAGATTTTCTTTTATTTAGTTTTAGTTAAAATATAAAGGAGGAGAAAAATATGTAAAAACCAGTGTAAGATACTGTCTCAATAAAATAGTTTAACTCATCCTATACTAGGTAAATATTTAAACAAGTAAAGGATGCTTTAGTATTGATCAGTTTTCTGTGGTTCTAAATACTTAAAATTTAGAACATGGAAAAGAACAAAAATTATTTTATTTTTAGTTACTCATATTTTAATTACATAAACTAACTTAGTTATAATCATAAAAAACACCAAGTGGTAAATTCTTAACAATTTTTACTTAATTTTCAACCTTCTTATTTCTAATAAAACCATGAACAAAAGCTTTAAATGACAATCAAGATGCACGCACCATTTTCATTTAATTTCTGTACAAATTCGTCCTTTTTCTGCACCAGTTAACGAATTTGAGGGTCTTTAAACAAACATTTTTTAATGACTTAGAAATACAGTAATATTATATTAAAATGCGTGGTTACTAGCGTCGAGAATTTCCAAATTTTGATTAGATCGAAACTTCAAATGTTAATCAATCTTTTCTACAATTAAAAAAAAAAAAATAGTTCAAAGTATCATAAAAATACATTTTACATGGTGTGTACCACCATATACTCCAGTTTTCAAAAATGTGACAAACATTTTCGAATTCTATGTAAAAATTTACTGTAGAAAAGTCATTGTCATTTTTTAAGTAAAATATTAATGGGGGTGCCCTTAGATCAACATTTTTTAACTCATCTAAACACGTAATTAGATCTGGGAAAATTGATAGATAAATCAGTCACCACAAAGGAAACACTATAAGGTCCACTACATTTGAGCGCCAGCAAAGTTCGTTATAACTTATAACTTATAAGGATTCCAACAGTGTAATGTTGGGTCCAGAGAACTAGAACAAAAGCGGGTTCGTCGCATATACCTATTAATTTGCATACTTTGGCATATAGCTGGATGGATACGGTCTGAAAAAGCGTATATCCGCATCTTAAACTACCTCTACGTGTATCGTTTCCAGATACGTCGGTGATTCGGCTGTATATATTTCCGTAAATCTTTCTCTATATATCGAGGAATACGTGAAGGGGGGTTTACTTTCTTTGAGCTAAACTCCTCTTTAGTTTTTATGTGGGGATTCCATGCTGCGTATCTACCTCACTTTGATCGCTTTAACATTTTAATTTCCCTTTGATACTTTTTGAGAATTTTTTTTTTATATATGTATATGTAGAGCTCGAAAAAGATACTCGACGTCCAGGCAGGTTTCGAAATGGAAAAAATGCAGGTCGCGATTTTATCTCTACAGTTTGCTTGTTAAGAATATATTTTATAATTTAAGAAATAAATAAGCAATTTTTTATATTTTTGTAGGACCTAATAATATGAAATAAATAAATTGAAACCACATTTACATAGTATTAAGTAGATGTTGGTGTGTGTGTATCAGTATTTACTTTTAAATCTTTTTAGTGTTTGTACCGTGGTTATCAGAACGTTATTAAATGTACACGAAAAAGGAAACAGGTTTATTAGGTTCGATCCATTTTTCTAACAAATTTTATTTTTAAAAACTATCCAAATAGAAATAATAAGTTAATAAAAATGTGTTTTATGTTTTATTAATTGCTGTTCTAGTGGACGTAAGTTTGTACACGTACGTCGAATCATTTTTTATAAATTTTCATTTACATTAGTTCATGACTAATCGCCAAAATAAACTCTCCGTGTACGAAATGTTCTCTATAAGAGGCTAAATATTTTTGTTATAAAGTGATTTCAAATAAATAATAATCTTTGTAGATTACAAATTAATATAATAACTTATATCTGATTTATAGTAAAATTCATAAAAACACTGTACACGAAAGTTAATAGCAAACTTAAGATAAGTTGTCGTATGTAGACAGATTTTATACATTTTATTTTCACTTGTTTGGCACCTTCTTCTTTATTCGTACTCAAATTGGCAATTATATTTTTTGTAGAAAGTAAAACTCGTTAAAATTTACAGTATTATGAAAAGCTTAGAGCTTTTTAAAATGTTTAATTTGTTTCCACAAAATTGATAGAGACGATAGCTCTTAACCTTATTGTTTTATAGCAACTATAAAGTTGTTATTAGTTGGAATTGTTGAAAATCGTAAAATTCTTACAGTTAATTGTTTTTATTTTTAATTAAGCCATATTTATTAAGACCAGAAATTCTCTAGTTTATTTAACATTAATCTATAAAATTCATTCTCTTTCCTTGTTTTCTTTTCTTAAATAGTTAGTGACGTTGTAAATTTTATAGCACTTACAATTATTATATTTCAAACTATTTATTTCGTGCTTGATATTGCAACATACTCATAACTGTCTTGGATACGCTTGTCTAAAATATTAGATATTCTTATTTGTTAACCATTTATATGTTAAGTCTTATTGTTACTTTAAAAATTATTGCTCAATTGATAATATAATAAAGACGATTATTATTAGAATTATATGATTGTCAACTTTTATAACCAATAAGATAGTTATATAATATTCTGATTTTGTTCCTTAAGATATTAAATTCAATCATAAAGAGAGAAAGAATTTATTTTGTGCGATGTACTAAATCAATCAAAGAAAATATTAGTATTGGTAATTTAGAAAATATGGAAGAAGAGATAGAAAAATTACTTTTTTCATATTTATAATTACCGAATTACCATAGTTATGGAGGTATATATTTATTTAAAATGTTAATCTTTTCTTTACATTATAAAAAATAGACTAAAATAGACTAAATAAACCATAAACTTAAGTTTTCTAAAATAAGGATAACTAAAAAAACTGTTAACATTAACGAAATCTATGTACTACAGAAAAGTTCATTACTACGTGATGAGCTTTTTGTGTAAGTTTACACAAAATCAGTTAATTTTATTGTAAATTATAATTCCTCATTGTCATTTTACAAGTAAAATATTACTGGTGGTGCTCTTAACACGAACATTATCAGTAGTATCATTTAAGTACACTAATATGTTTTTTCGAAAAGCTCCAAGTTATACAAAAATAATAATAAAAATGACGAAAATTTTGACACAGTTTTAGTTTTTCTATTATAATAGAAGAAGTTGAATAGCCACCTGAAATTTGATTTATCAAAACAAATCATGTTGGAGAAGTTTTGTGTGTTCCTCTTATTCAGATACTTTGTATATGCAATGTGACCATCCGAATCGAGATGATTTATATGCCAGAGCTGCTGATGAAAATTCAAACTAAATTTTTTGTTCATTTTCAGTTAATTTCGTCATGCTTTGGGGAACATTTTATCCTGTTCATCGCTTTCACCGTTTAGATTTTCTAGAAAGAAATCTGGCAAATGAAAATAAAGCAACTTCCTAGAACACATTTAACTGAATTGTACTCACTTTGTACTTTCTTGTTTTTATCATTTATATTTTCGAATACGATCTTGATCTGATACACCTTGAAATATTTATATTGAATAAATTATCGATTGAAAATGTGAATTTTATGAGACTGAATTTGAACTTCTATCGACTCTAACTCAAATATTTTTCATATGATTGAAACTAATTGATTAAAATTGTAACCGTAATTTAATAACATTTCACCTAACTCACTCAAATTTATCGGACTAGCTCAATATGGACGACGCTTTAAGTAAAACCAGAAATCGGTAAACACATGTATGGAAACATACAGAATACGTGTCTTAAATGAAAAAGAAAGCATGGTTTAAAAAATTAAATTTGCATAATATAGAAATAGCTACCACGCACGCATCTTGATTTTAGATCAGAAAGTAAATATATACGAACATCAAAAAGAAAAAGAGTATTATTGTAATTTTGAATTATAATAACTACGCCTATGATTACCAATTCGTTGTATATTTTTATTTTGTAAGGTCATTATAAATCTTTCTTTGATGACGTAAATCAGTTCTTATAAAGTAACTATAACTAATCAGACATTTAATGTTGTCATTTTCTTCTTTATATTAATTACCTTCAAATGATGATGGTGTAAACACAATACTACAAAATTATATATTGTAATCAAAATAGAATTGTGGCGACCAATGAATAAAAAATATCGGTATTATCCGTATTATAGGATGTAATCCTCTTAAGGATTATCAAACGTTAAAAAATTAACTTTAGCTTAATGCATAATTCATTAAATCGTACGGGTATTTCCAATTTATCAGTCACATTTGTCATTATTAAAGGAAAAATGGAAAGCTAAAATGAATTCACTGGCTCGTTTCAAACGATTATTTATTTATTGCTACTCGGCCGACTATATCAGATTGTTTTTAATGGAAATTTATATTTTCCAACGAATTTACCTATATTAATACCATCTTATTTTGATTTATTATACCGTAAGGCGTAATATTTAGTTAGAAGCTTAATTAATCTTAGACAGCAGGAAAGTAATTAAAACATTCACGTGTAATTATATATAACCTCGTAATTTTTTGTGATCTATTACACAAATCACAACAACATCAAAGAGCCAAAAACTCTTGGCATCCCTCTTCAATAAATCTTGTAGCAGTGCTGGCGCAAACGTGAAGCTTCATTAACTTGGAACATTATGCCGAAACAAACGGCAGATCTATTTGCATATTTACTCCACTGCTGGTACAAAGACTTCTTTCAACTTATGTAACAGGTAAAATGATAAAACTTTTTCCCAATAGATATCAAATTATGTTTTATAGAAAAAACTTATACGCAATTTTGGCATAACGTTTGTTATTTAGTGTAGACATGACCTTAAACAAGAATAAACGGGATCTTCAGCACACCTCCATTGTAATTCCTTGCAAGCGTAAGACTATTTGTGGTATTTCTTTAACTCTTCTAGGAAATAAAGCCTAATAATAAAGTGATAATCACCTACATATTGTTTATTTTTAGAAATTTTAATTGCTTCTTTGAATTTTTACCCATTTAATTGTTCTCATTTTATTTATCTTTAGCTGCATACCGAGACCGGTGTGTCATCATTTTTTAGATCAGCGGAAATAAAAATAACGAAGAGATAATTATTTATAAAGTAAACACTAACTTATCATTTAGAGTTAATTAGAGGTTAATTTTAGTCACACGCCTTGCGGTTGTTATACAATCTAAGGTGATTCAACATTTTTTATCGTATTTTAAATACATTTGACGAGCTGCGCTTTGTATTTCTCGCACGACTGTAAATTACAGCCTGTAATTCAAATTCTTTAGCATGATTTTTTAAGGGAAATTTATACACATTTTGAAAAATGTGTATATAACTTTTTATCGAATCAGCTTTTTCACATTATGATAAAACTTACATATAGGAATACATACAACTAGGATATAGGAACATATAGTAGAGACCATTACATAAATATGAGCTGTATTACTTCAATTGGATGCCAGTTTCTAAAATGTTTATTGATTTTTTTTGTTATTTTGTGTGAAGAAAGTTTACGGCTAAATAAGTCAATCGTTTCCGGTATTATCAAAAAATTTAGAGAAATTGGCCAAAAATTTTGAGAAAAATCTATAACTGGATAATTGGAATGTCAAAAAATAATCCAATCTTATTGTTAACTGAAATTAAAATCCACCTGGAGAATGTGAAACGTGAAAACATGGTTAAAGGATGGGGGTCGTTGGATCCCAGAAAAATTCTGGTTTTTACTAAAATATGTCCAATTTTGACTTGCTTAGGATCACAGTACAGTGGGCACGAGTAGTTTTTAGCAGCGAGTCTAAATTTAATTTATATGGGTTGGTTAAAATACCTTAGCATATGTTGGATGTCTTTTCTTGCCCGTCCGAATTTCCGGGCATCAACCCTATAGAAAACATGGGAGATCACGTAACCAAATTCGATATAAAAATTTTGATTATATAAATGAAAGTACCTCAGCAATTCAGGAAACTTGAAGGAATATGTTGCCATATGTTCGGAAAATGGTTAATTCTATCCGAAATTATAAAACAAAAAGAATATTATACAATGTGTTAATGTTAAATTAAACAACACAGATTTAATCACAAAATACATCTTTATTCAACATCAAAATTAAAGTTGTTATATTTTTGTTAAACTCAGTTCGAAAAAATATGTGTAACATTTAATAAAATAAAAATATAGTAGTTTTTATAATGTTTTTATAAATGTATAAAACACAAATATTACTTTAACAGGTGTACAGTGATGAGTTGATCCAGTTAGTCATTGACTTCCCTTGGTATTGATCTACTGAGATAGATGGATCAGCATCATTCTATTGATAAATTGTTCAAAAAAAGTGTAGGACAAAAATCCTTCTCACATGAATGAATGTTAAAATTTTGTTAAAATCAAAAAAACAATCTATCCATCTTTTTTGTGACACTAAGTATACATCTATACAAAAAATCTGGGACGGTTAATATTATATTTATATTAACTATTTATATGTACAATTGAGTATATTTACTAAGTTTTTCGTTGGATATCCTTACTTTATTAGATATGATCATTTTGTTAGATAACTGTCGTTATGTAGTTGGTTAAAAATTTTTAACGGCCTTTAAAATTTAACGTGAAAGTTACATAATACACCAAAATACCTGCTAAGTTTAATAATGGGTTTAAGAGATACAAAATATAAAATAAAATTGCACTTCGTGGCACGTCTTGGCGCCTCGTTAAGCTTTGCACTTAACATTTTTTAAACTGATCCCTCTACCGAACATTAATTAAAAGATGGTGTTGCACTATTAACATTCTTCTAGTAAATTTTCTAATTTAAGTTCATAACTTAACTTCTATTCAATTTATTTAAAGGCAAAATATACACTGCTCCAAGACATTAACGCATCAATAATAATTGATCGTTATTAATTTGTTTCTGAAGACGAAAATTATAAAAGTATATATTATTTCTATTTTTACATGAAAATGTGTTTATTTCGAATTATCCTAAAGAAAACATAAAGATAAGTTAATTAAAAAAAATGTAAAATTAACAAAATTTAATTTATATTTAAATTAATGAATTTAAATTAATTATCCACATATAGTATCAATTCATTTGTAACATTTTATTTTTTATTTGCAACATCCTCCCTTGTTAGGATTACAATGTGATTTTAATTATATTATTCAATTGTTCCAACCAAAGTAATTAAGATAATTCAAATTCATTTAAGAAATAAACGACACTTAAAATTTCTTCTCGGTAAATATTAATATTAATGTAGTATTTAAAGAAAGGAGGCTTTCTTGGACTGCCAACAAATAAGGCGGCGATGTTATCGGCCAAACATGACAACATTAAATCCATTATTTATCAAGTGGAACACAAGTAGAGTAATTCAAATGTCCGTGTACATCTTTGGACTGATAAGGGGACTATTAATATTTCTCCGATCATCCTCACTGATAGAGTGAAAACCGCAGAGGAACGTCGACGTTGATGCCTTTAAAACTGGACATGATTGACGTCAAATTAATAAAGGTAAATAACGATATAATTTAATATACAAAGCTTTATAATTATATTTCGATGTTTTTTTGTCGTCATTTCTTTACGACTCCATAATTAGCTTAGTGATACTGCCGGAATGGCTTTAATTTATGACACACGAAATTCCAATTAAAAATTTAATTACTCGGTTACTGTACTTACATACATATATTAAATTCAGGGTACGAATATATATTTTTATTTTGCAATCCCTCAGTGCAGTCAGTCATAAATATGGAATAACCATACTTCGGACATGCAATGTATTACAACTATAAGTATATTTAATATTTATTTTCATAATATAGCCTAGGCCTTTGTATTGTCATATTGGCTAATAATTTATTCTGCATTTGTTAACAACATTATAACAACATAATTTGATTACAAAAAGTTATACTTTTATATTTAGGGTTTTTGTAAAACCCAAGACATAATCCTTTACCCACAATAAAGAACGAGGTAACTATGTCATCTCATTCTTGCAGAACATAAGAAACATGTTGATATTTGAAAGAGTGCAGAGAGAGAACAGACAAAAATATCGTTCCAATATAAATTCAAATTCTGTAAAGAATATTACATAATAATAAATGGTATAATATATGTATAACTTGCACTGGATTATTAATCTTATAGAAATTTATTAAATGGGAATGTTCTTCACTTTAAAGTCCACATTTAGTTGTTTCAAGTCTTCTGTGCTATGACTCAGTTGTTTTCTGAGGTTCTATATTATTTTGTGTTCTTCATGTTTTAGATGACTTAAAATATGAAATTCACTTTTGCATTTTGATTTTGAATAATTATTAAAACGTTACTTCGTCCGTTAGGACACAACATAATTTTTATTTTGGAAATAGTTATTTCTGGAACTTTAATGAACCTGATAAATTTTATGTCGATGTATTTTATTTTAAATACTATTCAAAAAATATTTGATAGGTTATGCTTAATTGTATAGTTTTAATTTCCTTGAAAACTTAAGAAAATATTTACCTACAAACCAATTTTGAACCACCTTAGCGGAACATAAATATAATGGAAGTTAAAATTATATTCCATTCTTGTTTTAAAAATATGTTACGTAGAAATAGATACACAATAACGTTAATAATATTAAGAGTACGGTTGCGTTGGTTTTCTTTGACATAAAGATAGAGAACGAACCTTATTAATTTTTGTCTAGGTCCTGGGGGTTTTTGCACAAACATTCCGTGGCTGTCGTAAAAACGCACGTGAAAGAAAACAATAGAAGAGAAAAGATTTTACAAACGAGCAGTAATTTATTTATTGTTACTGGAAGTCTTTGCAGCCTATTCTCAGGTGTTTTTTAATACCATTAAAACGATACTAATGAGGAAGTAAATACAGCCATTACTTCGTGTATTATTATTATTAAGTGCTTCCAACGAACTGTAATTGTTCTTACAATTAGTCAAAGGCTAAATACAGTTTTCTTTTTATTTAGTTCCCTTGCAAGAAACAAACAGAAAATTATAAAGCTTAACAAGCTAGCTACTCTTGCTTCGACAATTTGTATTCACAAAGAGAACTAACTAATACGAAATTTTATGGGAGTCCATTGTTATTTTCTATAAAATATCATTCTCTTAATTAAATTAATAGCTGTACAATGCATAAGTGCCGTCTTAAGCCTTCAATTACGTGTATATTACGAACGTAATATATGCAAGCCATGTATCAGGATTAAATTAACTTTAGAACTTTAACGAGGAAGTGGAAATTGGAAAATAGGTTGAAGGGGAAAGTCTTGGTATGATTAAATAAACAGTTACAAAAATTAATTGCTTTTATTTTTTCAAAAAATTAGATTTAAATGAACAAATTTACTGATTAATGTTTGTGTTAAAATAAGTTTAATTTTTTTTTTAACTGTCTCCAAATAGTTTAGAGGATCTAAATCAGCTTTATATGCATACCTCAAAAAAGAATGGAAATAGATGTTGAAGCTTCTTTTTTGAAATGAGTAATTTTATATATATACATAAAATTTCACAAAGGTAAACTTGTAATGTTAAGTTGCAGGTTATAAATTGAACAATGATTTTGAGAATAATTATTTTTGACTCATTGAACCTGGTAAGTTCTAATGAAAGTCGATTTATTTCAGAACCTGGGACTCCCCTGGGAACTCGGTCAACGGCAGATAGTTGAATAAGGCATAAATTGTTTAATATAACTAATTGTTACACACACAAACAATGTGTACTCAATATACGCAATGTTGACACAATGGTGCAGAGGAAGCGACAGAAAACACGCCTACGCAACTCAATGAATGAAGAAAGAAATGATTTTTGACTACTACATAAGGTATATCTATCTAGTAACTGTTACTTAGGTAAAAATTTCTAAATTATATTTAATGTGTATAAAATACTTTAGCATTATCTGTTAGTGGAAATTACAAATTAAATGTGGTAAATTCTCGGTGCTTCATCTTCAGTATATCCTAGACAGCTTCCTTGCTTGGTAAATCCGGTACTTCTTTCAAAAGTATTTAGGAACAATTTGAAAATGGTGACAGAAAATTTTAATAGAATACAAACAACAGAAGAAATTATTTGTCAATTCTCCTAAGAAACTTAGCAAAAGGAAGTGGGCACGTGACAATACACTATTGTCACCAATCAATTCAACGACATCCCGTGTAAAATCTAACCAGTTACTTAAGAATATTTTTCAGTCGAGTAGGTTTTTATACGAAAACGCCTCTCATTGAAATTTACAATATTTCAGATTAATTTTCTCGTAGTAAAGTACAATAAAAATTCTCACAGCTTTGAATTCTTGACGTTTCTGTTAAAGTTGAAACTTGAACGGGCAAAAAACCTCGCATCCATTGTCATTATTATAAGATACTTTTCGCGGAATTCCTTTCAACTCTCGCCGGAGTCGAGTGGAGGAACTGTGGAATGCCGTAGATATTAAGGCACGGCCCAACAAAGGATGCAAATTACTTCAAGTGTAAAGAATTATAAACTTATTTATACAGATTAAATTAATTTTGAAATACTTTTAAAGTTCATTTACATAGACGCGAACGGAAAAACTTTGCCGCTCTAAGATGTTTTCCGAAAGAAAATCCTTTATCAGATGCTTCTTTTGAACGTTTTAGAATTAGATTAGATTACTTGCAAGTTATAAGAAGGATGGTTAAAGCAGGAAAGGTGATAATTAAAATCATAAGCAAACTAAACTTAAACAGAATTTACTAGCAAATTAATTTTATAGCAGATTCGCATATTTCGTACGTAATTACCGAAAAACCCAAAAAAAATTTATTCCTTTATACATTTTAAAGTGCCTTTTTAATTAAGACGTTTGCTTTCTGAAAATAATCTGACAAAAAATCTGTATATTTGGTAAAATGGTAAATTTTTCATTTCCTCTTTCATTAGAATTATTTAAATACATAAGACAATACAATTATCCGGTAACACTAAATAGCATTTGGTATGACATAATTTCTACACAATTTTATTATTGAAAATAATAATTTTAAGTTTGTACTTCTTAAACATCAAAAAATGAATTATTAGAGTATAATATTATTATTTTCTGCGACACCACATTGCTTCTCAAAAAGTTATTTCTCTACATTTTTATACAGAAAATCTATTTTTTTTCTAAAGCTTCATATTATCATTATATTATCTGCACGATTTAGAAAAAAAAGTATTGTTCTTGATTAATTTTTATTATCACAGTAGTTTTTAAGAAATTTAAATTTTAAAGTTTGAAGAAAGGAAATGAAATCAAAATATGTATGATATGACCAAATAATCTGAGATTACATTTGTTATTGTGTGTATATTTGTATTTTATAAACAATTAGCAATTTAAAACTAGTTTAGTTAATTAAACACATGGTGGTTTAAGAAGAAACCAAAATTTAATTTATGGAATATTTTTTGTTTTAACTAAGAATTATTTTTTGTAAATATTCTATACAAGCCTATTCGAATGATTTTCATGTTATACTATAAGAAGCCATCAGTTGTCACCGTCATGACCCGAGGACCTCATAAACTGTTTGGGCTTTGTCGATCATCGACCAGAGGAGACCGATGTAAATCGATACCCGAACCACCAACCAATACGTTTAGAATCTTAACTGTCGATACAAGAGCGGTGAAAAATGGTAAGCAAGTGCACTGCTCACTAAGCAGTAAGTCTACAACGGGTGGCGAGGTGCCCTCGGTCTGATTCCATTACGGTTGTAATACAATCTGAATCGGAGTATTATGTTACCATAATGCAACGAACGCAATCGACTAAATGCCATTATTGATTAGACAATGACTGTTCTTGTATTAATTTAGGTAGCTGAAAGCACAGTACGCAAGGTAACATTAAAACAATATAATTAACAAATAATATTAGCATAATTTAATGTGCATTAATACTATTATGTTGCAATACAATTTTATTATTTTGTATCTTTTATGCACAGATTTCAGTCTGTCTATACATAACTCGATGTAGATTTCCCAGTGTTATAATAATTTGAAAACTTATACGGTCGGAGGCCGTGTGTCCCGCGGGATGGCATTGTCTTATTGCAGTTGTTTCGAGGCAGGACTCCTCATTTTTGTATTTGTAAATAATTCAGTATGCATTGGATGGGGTACGTGTGTCACATATCGTAGACTGTATGTTCTTCAGAGGTCGCGATTTATATGCAAAGGCAAAAACGTAATATGTATGTCTCAGTACCAAAAACTAAGGGTTATGATTTTCGTTTGATACAACAACAGAATCTATAAAATCTGTCCCATCTGAATCCGCTTATACAAACATTTTAAATTAGTTCGTTCATATGGTGCAGAGAGATCAATAATGTCTTCCAAGTTAATGTCATTTCACAATTTTCTATCATTGTCTAAAATCTTGGCAAATTTTGTAATGCCTGTATGGCACTCTCATGGGTGTTCCTTGAGGAAAATTAACATCATGTTATTTATGACGCCACATTTTGACGTTTCAAACTGTTTCGCTACAGCTGTTGTTTGTTTTCATCCCCTTTCTCTAACAGAAACTAATTATGTCTTCTTCAACAGTATCTCAAATACTATTGGAAAGATTTTGCTGCGGTGAGATGAAATATTGATAATTATCCACCACATTCTAAATGTAACTTCTGAATATTTGGGTTGAATTGTTTGACAATGTGATAAAACATCGCTGTACAATAATGTCCAAGGACAAAATATATTTAATATTATGTTACAACTTACGTTTTTAAATTTTAGCATACGAATTAATTAATGTAATTAACACTATTTTATACGATGCGTTTTTTACATTTGTATAAGGATTTTATTTGAGGCATTTAATTAATTAATCGATTAAAGACTTTACATATAGTTAAGCTTTAAAATATTTCACGCCGTAATGCTTTTCTACTTGAAGGAGTTCCTTACCACTAGCAAGATTTAGAAATGCTTTGAAGTGACTGGTGTATACTGGACTTCTCTGAAGTAGGAATAGAAAGTTTGGATTTATATTTTTTGCATTTTACGAAGTATATTACGCAATGTACTTAGGATTAGCCTGTTTCCTGTCAACTGTGGGTTTTCTTGAAGGTATTATTAAATTCACAGCCAAATAAGTTGGTCCTAAAGAGATACAACTACTTACTTTTCGATGAGTTCTTCCCAATTCTCTCCATTGACCCTTGATATATTGTTTAAGACACTGGTAAGTTGAGAATATTTGATTCAATACTCACATTAGTTGATGTATAAAACGTTAAATGATAATTCGCTACTGAGAAGTGGTTCTTGTGGGTAGTGATAATTAAAATAAAACTTATAAGACTAACAGTAGTCATTTCTAGAAATAATTGTTATATAAGAGCCATTTAAAAGTGGTGGAATGTGAAAACTTTATGTGGTGAACTTTTATGTTTTGTAAAATGAATTTATTTTATATATTTTCTGAAAGATGCAGCCAAGACAGTAAGTGATATCTTTGCAAAAGTATGTAGGACTTCTGAAGCACCAAAAGTTTGTACTTTTGATGTGTGGCAAAGCCAGTCATATCATAGTTGTAATGACGTGACATAAGTCGGAAGATGTCGAAAATAGATTGCTGGTTATTTACCATTGCTATGTATAGTGTGCATTGTATACTATATTATGTTTATGTTGTCAATTTCTCTATAAGAAATATAATGTATCATTAATAGCAATAAAATCATTTAATGGTGTAGATGTTACTTCCATTAAAAGTGTTTTATTTTACTTCGAGTATCAGCAATTGCAAAACAAACGTCGTTTAAGATAAAGAAAGAAACGAATACAGTGTGAGCCATTTGAAAGTCACGTTATTTGGCTTAAAACTAAAACTTAAAGATTTTTTAGACATGAAAATTGAAGAAATCATACTTTTTATAGCAAATATATGTATACCACTGGATTAAACAATCCATGAAATGGGTGAAATATCAAATTTTATCAAAAATTATGAACTTTCATAATTTCATAATTAGGCAGTTGAAAAAACTGTCAAATATAGCATAAATTTTTCATACATTATATATTTCAACAATATTAGAATATACTAATCAAATAATTACTTTTTTGACCACCCTTGCGTATATATAGAAATAGACAAAAAATTAAACAAAAAGTGACTTATTAGAATTACTGCAGACATTTACCTTTTACATACCTGTATATTATGAATTATATATTTAATTTAACCCAAAACATCCACAATAATATAGTAAACAGTTAGACTGAAATGGTCCAAATTATACATCTTTTTTGTAATATATTCAGGACGGTTTTCTCAATGAATCTGAGCACCCAAATCGATACACGTAGAGGAGTTCAGCAAGGCTAATTAATTCTCCCACGATATTAATTAAAATGTTGCATATCTTTGTAAATTCATTAATTTATTAAGCGAAATTGGTGGTTTTGTGAAATTTAATTAGTCTGGAAAATTAAGCAGAGTGTTTTTGCTCGTGCATATACAACGCTTATCCGGCGACCGAACATGCATGATACTTCAGTGGCCGGTAATTGTGGCCGCAATTGTATGATAAACTATCAGGGAAAAACCGAGGCAGATGGCATGTGATAACCACGACTGTTTAATTAAAACTTTGGTCGACGCATTTTCGATCAAACCATGGTTATACACCAAACATTAATTTAATTATTATAACATAATTGGCGTCGCTGCATGAACCCAAGGTTCACTATGTATTGTACAATTATTAACTTATTTTTAAATACTCATAAACTATATGATATAAAGTAAATATGAGGCGTTTTCAAATCATTTTACAGTTACAATTCCAGTTACACTTTTTCTCAATCAACCATCAGTATTTCTAATCAAATCATATCAATAATAAATAAATTTCTGGAATATAGTTTTCGAGTCGACATCGATATAAACAATATAGTTCTTATCACCAATTATAAATGAAATATTTGGATACAACTGTTTTGCTGGTGTATTTTAAAATAATACATCAGTTACGAGTTGTTATTAAGAGAACCGTTTACAAGAGAGATTTTATTACTGAAATTAATTTAATTCTATAAGGAATTTAATATTTTTAATCAATTTACTTAAATATAATAATGACAACTTCGAGCAACACAATCCTCCATGTCGAGATGTACACGTTTTATTTATTGTACTTGTAAGTAATGTATTATTCAAATAAGCTGTAGTACAATCGGAAATGATTTTAGAGAAACGTGCAATCCGTTTTGTTGGCGGTGCGCATAAGTAAAAGGTGCAGATAAAATGTATTATGGAAATAAGCACTGGAAGAAAGGGCCGATTAAGTGTTGGCTCTGTTGCTCCTGAGATAAGGAAGTGATTTCTTTCGCGAAGGCAATGCATTATTAAGATAAGGACATGCCTATGCAGGCCGATATGCTGACATACACATAGCGTTAATCAATATCACCGGTACATGTATCTTGTTAAATTTATAGACGTGGCGATCTAGAGTTAGGCAAACCAGATTTATTTATTAAAAGCAATAAATATGTGTATGTTTTAAGTATTAGGCAAAGCTTATTTAGTAAATCCGCAACAGCAATCCATTAAGCTCCATAAATTTATATTCCAATGGTCATAATATGTTTGTTATGTACAAACTTTCCAGCATTACTAAATCCTCTAGTCCATTAATCCATGAAAGTAGAAATCCATGTAACACAATACCCCGTATTTCCCATCTCACCGTCACCGGAGCTGGTCCACTTCACCAAGATCTATCATGAATACACTTGACGGAGAAATATTTAGCCATCAGTCTTAATTAAAAACGTCAGACATTTATGTTCTCGACGAAGGCAAAATGAGTATGTAAATTTTGGAAAAATAAACGACTCCCCTCCCAAAAAAAATCGTATTAGGGAAATAGGCATTGAAAGAACACGTAGGCAGAATGTTTATCTCAACAAATTATGATGGATGACCAAAAAGATTAACACGTTAGCCCATCTTTTGTCCGTGCTGAATTTCATACGTTTAACCAAAACGTGGACCACAAAAGTGTATTGTCGATTTTATTCAACGTTTAATAATGGGCAAGCTGATCCAACATATTGAGTGTCAAGTGATACCTTTGGTGATCTTGTTCTTTTTCTATTCAATATTAATATATAATATATTATGCGAGATTTGACACAACTATTATTCTGTAGTTATATTTATTTTCGTCTTCAAAACTCATATTCAATTTACATGTTATATAGTATATTATGTTACAACTTTCAGATATTCTAAATATTTTTAGTTTTTACAATACGTATATTGTTATATTACAATATTTGTTGTATTGTTAAATATACTTGATATCAAGTCTTCAAAACTCATATTCAATTTCTATGGTGTATATCATGTTACAACTTTCAAAATAAACTTTCAAATATTCTAAAATTTTTTTAGCATTGACAATACGTATATTGTTATATTAGAGTATTTGTTGTATTGTTAAATATCATGATATCAAGTATATATGTTACATATGTGGTCAAAATAATAAAGTGTATCATTATCATTTTATAAAAAAAAACAAACACAATTTAAAATAAAATATTGTAAATATTATAATATTATCTATTTTGTTAATCATATAATGCATCCTTAACAAATTTAATATAGCATACTACTATTAATTATTTATTGTATTATATGTTAATAGTTTTAGCCGATTATGAAAATCAAAAAAATAAAAATGTCTTTATTTATGTGTGTTGGGACTAAACAAAAATGAATATTTTTGGATCGGTTGGGAAACGATATGTTAGATGAGGAATAAATTAATAATTTAACCCTAAAAAAACATATGTACTATGAAGCGTTGCGAAGAAAACATTAAAATGTGGGGCTGTTTTCCATACTGTGATGTAGGTCTGTTATGCGGGATAAAAAATAACATGATAAAGGAATATTATATGGAATTATATGTATGCCGAAATGAATATGCCTTTAAAGTAGATTTATCAGCAGGATAATGATTCGTAAAGAATTAAATTAACGTATTACACTAGCCGTCACAATCTCCAGACCTAAATCCCATCTATTGAAATGTTGTGAAAATTTAATATTATAATCTCTTAATAGATTTTATGTCAAATAGATGTGCAGTCGTGAATAAAAAAAAGCCATTTCCCACATTTTAGATATAAAATAAATGTGTTTAATTTAATTTATTATAAAAGTTATAATATAAAGTTTTAATTCAGTAAGTGCGCTCTTATTTTGGTGACAATTGTACATATTTAGTTTTTGTATTATAGAGCATGTCTCTTAAAAAGGCAGATAAAATCTCCATAATAACGTAGACTACAATATTTTGAACTAATTTCCTCCCAAATTTATAAAAATAATTTTATTAGAGGCCACATTTAACACCAATAATATAGGGAGAATTTTTGTCAACATTTTTTAAGTTTTTGTTTTATGTTGATATTAATTTTTTGTAAAAAAAATATTATTTTATTTATTTATGGTACGGAATATGCAAGTTCAAATTAAAAACCACATTAATTTTTGATTACTCAGTTCTTATGAAATGTTTCTTAACAATTCAAATATATTTATTCTAACTAAGTACAATACTAATATAATACTAGATATTTAAATGTATGAATATTATCAAATAAATCTATAAAAAATTAGTTTTTTTGCTGCTTATTTTTTCAAATTATTATTGTTAATAGCCATTTTTAGGTCAAACATTTTTTCACCGTTTTTTTTTTTGGTATTAGAATTTTCAACTTAAAATAACATTGACTATGTCGAGAGCTTATCCCCCATTTAAGAAATATCCTGTATAAATGTACCTTATTTTTGTTCATTTTTAAAATTATACTCCAAAATTATGTATATTTTTAATTAGACCGACTAAGAACGAAAATTAAGAATGTAGAAGTTTTTGAAATATTTGTTTAGAAAAAAGGTGTAAGTTAATATTCATTTAGGCAAGTATTTCAACATTTATGAGTCATAAAATGGTAGTATAATTAATCTACTAATCGATAAAAGTCTGAGTTAAATGATCTCTCGAACTAACCGTTTATGCAACAACATAAACATAAAAATTATTATATTATGCCAAGAAAAATCAATTTTTTGTGTTTTGAAGACCTACTAAATTGAGCCATTATGTGTATGTGTGTTGTTGCTTTGTACTTGTACTTTGAATACACAAAATGTCCAAAAATCTGTTCATATTAACGTAACAAATTATGCAGTTAAACATTAATTACTCATTAAAAAGCTAAATGAACGATTGAAATATGAAGCAAAATCCAATAACAAATCCTGGTGTCCTCTTAGTTCTATACATCTTATATTGGTTTATTCATTTTATGATACAACTAAGTTTAGTCCTTCATGATTACGTGACCATAATTTTGTTTCTTTTGCCAAGGAACTGCTATGCACAAAACCGATCCTGTCACTGAATAAATTGATTTAGTCAATGAAATTTAAAGCACTATAGTAAATCCAATTATTCTGGAGATTGAATTTGTATATGCTGCAGGTTTTTTTTGCAACGGTTTGACTCGGTCCATTGTTTCACCAGAACCGATTTTCTGTGTGCATTCATTGCATTTTTCGAATATTTAATGTCTCACTAATTAATTTTTTTAGAGATACAAATAGGCTAAAATAATATTCCTACTTATTCATAGTTATGTTAAATTTCAAGCTTGATTTTAAATAATATCGTTGCCACCTGCATTACATAGATCAGTAATTTGATTTTTTGAATAAAATAACATAATATTATTACAAGTGAAATATCAAAAAAACTGTTCTTTTTTTTTAATTCTGTGTTCGATCCGAGTCTGGATTTTGTAAGAATATCAAAGTTAAATAAGGATAATTTAATCATGTTATACTAAATTATGTTATCTGAACTATAAAAGTATTTATGAGTATTTTTATTAATAATAATTTAATAACGAACTCAAAATATTTTTGAATACTCCCAGCCATCAAGTGTATACAAGGATAAAAAAATATAAAGCATTTGTTATAACAAATTTATGAAGAAGGTGTTATTTCCTTGATTTAAGTAAAGTAAACCGTAGGAAGAGAAATAAAATCATGATTTTATCATGTTGTAACGAAGTTACCTAATCCTGTAAGTTCGGTGTCTCGTGAAGCAAGACGCAGGCTGTATATTAATTGAGCTTTCAGCAGTCTTTCTATTCACTGGTCTCTTTTTTGAATTTTTTTCGCGAAACCTCAGTTACCGTGTATAAAGAATTTGAAAACATTTGTCTAATAGAGTCAATAACTCTTTCGTGTAAAATGCAGAAGTAACTTTAAACTATGAAAGTAACACTTCATGTAATCAACTTTTATAATATAACTCTCCATAAATACTAATTTAGACTAAAACCTATATAATTTACAGATATTTACATAACGGTGCTAGGTTAACACTCAACCTAATATATTTATATATGAGTCGATTTTTTATAGGTGTATATTATATCGTGGAGACGACATGTGTACATGTAGAGCGAAATGATGCCAAAGACAGGAGCCAGTGAGTACGTAAACGTTCAGTCGGGAGTTGTAAAATTTTTACACCTGGCTTTATTGCCCCATTAAAAGTGCAAAAATATGTCGTAGTCATTTCGGTGCAGGCTTGGTTTATTTTAGGCTGTCCTGTTCGGTCGTGCGCTCGCCATTAGTACTCACTACACTTTAAATAGGCCGACGAAACAAAATTAAGCCGGTAATTTGTATTTATAGTTGGAGTAACTAGACATCAATTATTTCACATCAATTTTATTGTAGACATTTATCGTAAGCGTTGGCCAACCCAAAATCCATGAACACAACAGATTCCATCAAAATTACAAGTAAATTAATCAAGGATTAGTCAAAATCTTCATTAATCTGAGGATATAAGTTGAAAATAAAATAAAATAAAATTATTTTTATTATTAATTATTTTATTCTCTCTGTTAGAAATAGTCATCACAAACCGAATGACATTTATTTTAATTGATACGGGAACAATATATAAATTATATTTGCCAATTTGTGGAACTCATAGATAGATATGTTAATCACACAATCCTCCAAATATTGATTTAATTACAATGACAAGTTGTTTCGGTACAAGCTGTTCAATGGCATAGTGGTAAACACTAAACCCACATACGACTCACACCTTGATTAAAATAGTTTTGCACATAATATTACTATTACCTATAGGTTGCACATTTTATATTATAGTAATTATCGATTTATCTATGGTGTGATGTATGATTTACGTGCACACATTTTATCGCAACAAATTAATTGAATCCAACGGAACAGGATGTGGCCCGTGAGCCACAGTAGTTTAGTAAAGTTTTGGCACACAGTTTTCGTCCGTATACTGCTTCTCTTATCATTGCTGGGTAATTAATATTTCCATCGTTAGAGGCAAGTTTTAACTGAAACGTACTTAGAGATACCGAACAAGTGTTTAAAACAACGGCGTAATTTATTCACACCATGTAAAAATATTTTTAAGTTATAGAGTTTAAATTGTTTTATATAAATCTTCAAGATGTTTTTATTGATGATAATACCATTTCATAATAATTCGTCTATGCAAAAACTAATTATAGTAAATATTGTTATCGTTTTATAATTTCTTATTGCCTCGGGACGGTTTTTGACGTCAGGCTGAGCCATAAACAAAATTACATATTTTTCTATAAAATTTTATTTATTCTTAGATTATCTAATTTAAAATTAATCGCATTATTAATAATTAATTATTATTATTATTATTATTATTATTATTATTATTATTATTATTATTATTATTATTATTATTATTATTATTATTATTATTACTATAAGTATTGCTAAAATAATATTAATTTAGTATTGTTGTTTTATACTGTATTATAAGAATTACTATATTGTTATTCTATAAAATGTTACATATGTTATATTTTTCTGAACTGAATTGGACATAAATATAGTAACTTTAATTTTGAAAGAGATTTTTATTTTTAATGACTAAATTTCTGTTATTTAATTTAAACCGAATTTCTTCTTGAATTTCTGTGATGAGTTTAAATTTGTAAAATTTTTATTTAAATTTGGCCATAAACGTGATCCTCTATGTTTTCTATAGGGTTGATGTTGAAACACATTAATTAAGAGTAATATATGGAAGCAAATTGTTGTTTAATTTATCCCTGTGTATAATTCAGTATAAAGGAGCCTCAGAAGAATTGAAGCATATCCATAGCATAATTGAACCGCCACCATGTTTCTCTGTAAGGTCAACAAACATTTTGTATATGTTTTGTCATCAAAAACTATTCATTCCCACTGTTCTGTGGTCCAGCGAATGTGATACTAAGCAAATCATACTAATTCGACTTTCATATTTTTAATGGAAACCAATGTATTTCTTGTAGGCCTGAAGTGCAAAAAACCTCCATCCACTCTTCTTCTGACAGTCCTTCAACTAATTTCAGCAAATCCTAGTTCCTTCAGTGGACGATAAGATTGGATTGATTTTTGACATTCGAATATCTATTAGAACTAAACAAATTTTTTCATAGATACCACTTGGTCAGTTCTTCTAATTATTTTAATCATATTGGAACCGATTGACTTATTTAACCGTAAACTCTTAGCCACCTCTTTTCGTTTCTTTAGGTCTTGGTAACGTAGTGGCAGTAATTTTTTCCACAATTCTACTTCGTCCAATGACTAAATAATTGTAATAAACAAAAGACTAGCTAGTAAATAAACAATTTAAATTCACAGCAATGGATGTCCATAAAGTAAAAAGTTTCTATAATTTTGTCAATTGAAAAATAAAAAGAATTTAGAGAATAAAATTACATTGACCAACTAGAATATAGACACAATAATAACAGAAAAAACAATAATTAATTCAAGTGGTACAAGTTATGTTTTTAATATATTTTGGTATAATTATGGCCATTACTATATATAGTGAACAGAAAATAATTCACTTCGTTTTTGTTGTGTTTAAAAGATTCTTTAATTCATTTAAGATTAAGATTTTTTCACCTTTAGATTTCATTAAAGATAATTGACCACCCAAGGATTTATCAAGGAAATTATAGAAACCCATTTGCTGCCTTAGCTGAAGACCCTTCAAAAGAGTTTTTCAACAGGATCAAGCCCTCCCTTATGTTGCTTCGAAATTCAGCCCTCTCTTCGCAGACTTCAGCGGACCTTATGTTTCAAGTATATGTGATGTAGAATGAGCTATGTCAGGATGAAATGGCCCTCCTCATTAAATTATTGTCAAAGCAAGTCACTGAGTAACTGTATCATCGAGGAGGTTCAATTCAATATTAGTTTAGAAAATGATACTGATAATTCTTTACATGTGTTACCCTTAAACTGTACACGATGAAACAATTAAATCTATAAAAATAAATAAAAAATATTATTCACTTTGAATTAAATATCTGAAACGAAATTATAGCTTTCATCTTTTCAAATATCAAGAGTCAGATCCGGCGTAATCCATAAAATTAAATAATTTTTAGGGAATGTCTTTCTAGCCCTCATCACATTCAATTAGCCGCTAACCCCGGAGCTAATGTAGTTTCCCATCTGGTTATCAATCATAATTTTGCATTTTTTCCAGAGACGGCGTGCTGAATGGGATCTCAAATGGGGCGACATTGTCTCTTAGGCAAGTAGACTCAAAAGTAACGTTTTAAATTCATAATATCTCAACTCCCGAACTGACTAAAAGGCGCTAATGAAAATATTTATGTCCGAAGGACCGGCAAAATGACGCGGCGCAAATTGGCACTTTGCATTATTAAAACGCCCGAATGGCTGACGGAAGGGTTGGGAAATTGGCAAAAAAGTAAATTGGAGGAACGCGGATTCTCCCCACCTCGTTCTCGTCCCCTACTGATTTCAATCTCAGGACTATCGCGGAATATAAAAATTCTTATAGCTGAAATTTTGTTTTTAATTGCGACACAAATGGGTATACACCGTTCCTTTTCACGCCGAGAGGAAATTTCCTTATCACCTCTGCGATGTGACAAACTATATAATTTGTTTCGAATTTTGCAATGATATCTGTTACCCATTTTTCTTCATCGTCGTATTACATTGACTTTACGTGTATTAAAACGGGGTCAGTGATATTTTCACAGAGATCCTTTTTCGACAAATATTGGAGTCAGGTTAAGATTGATCGCTTGCAATTTCTTGCTGATATGCAACGGATCTTACCATAAGGTCCCTTAATAACTTCAATGATTAATCAATACAGGCGGACTAATTACGCACAGATGACGTGGTTATCAGGATCCAATTTACCAAAAACTCATCCATTAAGATGCATTTGACAGCTAATTTATTTATGAATAAACTAATGAGACTCGTTAGTGAGACATATTATACTTTTGTTAAATAGATGTTTTATATTCCGCAAATTCAGAAATAGTACATACATACATATATGTTACAGATAAAGATTATCTGACCGTTTAACTTATAAGGCAACAAATATAAGTTAGAGAAGTAACTTCTGAAGTACATGTGAAATATTGCATTTTTATTCAACTTTACAGGTATTCATTATGAGTTTGTCAGATAATTCAGTATATTTATGTTTATACAGCTATTTAAAAATATTAAGTTGATTTGTCAACGACAACAAAATAATCAGTTTTTTACATTTCATTTTATTAGAAATTTACTACAAAGTAATTATTTTTTTTTTATTAAATGTAAATTTACTACGTAGTTTGTACTCAGTTTTTATATAGTCCAATAAAATATTGAACTGATTTTGTTAACAATGATGAAATTTTTCATCTAATTCAAAGCTAAAGAAGTGGTTGTATTTACGATTTTTGTGGTCCCTAGTGTTCTCCAGAGCGATAAGGGATGAGAATTTGCCATTAAAATTGTCCTGGAGTTATATTCAACTTGGGACGAATTACCAATTACAGCCAAAGCCAAGACGCTCTTGAACGTGCAAACCAGGACATTGAGAACATGTCATGTACCTGGTTAGGAAGCAATAAAACGATAAACTCGAGTAAGGGCTTACGATTTATACAGCTAATAAAAAACTAAGAAATAAAATGTAAAATGAAGCGATGGTTGGATCGTCGATAAAAGTCGGTCTTAAAACTTTTCACATCAATGAAAGTATAATGAATTCGGCTACAAGAGAAGAACTACACCATGCAATAAAATGTAATGATAGAATAATTGTTGGAAAAAATACAGGGATGGTAACATTTTGTCCAAATTATGAAGAGAGCAACTGGACAACAAATGAAGAAAATGAGATCAATATAAAGTATATTATAAATGGCGTAGTTCATTCAATCAACAATGCCTTAAAAACACAAAATGATAAAATACGTTTTGAAGCACAATAAACAAAAATGAAGAAAATAAGAAAAAACAGCTGGAAAAGAATTTGGCTGTCATTATTATTTAATAAAGAAAGCAGAAAAATTATTTTTATTAGATCAGTCAATATACTTAAAATGTTAAAAAAGACTTTATTTTATTATATAACATGATTTATTCACTCGTTTAAATTTATAATAACCACTTTTGACAATAATTTTTGTGAAAAAGTTCAATTTATTTTATTGACAACGAAATAAAATTTTAACGATCCACGTCTATGTTTTCAAAAACAAATGAAAATTAATTACCAATAAATTAAATTTTTATTTTTTAATCGGTTTCCAGAAAACGGGAGCGGTTTTAACGATGTGGATTTTCACAATTTTATGAGGGTGCTGTAAATGATCAGTTCGAACATCTGCTACAAACAATGGATGGATTATTTGATAAATTTTTGAATTCATTGGTTATAATCTGTGATACTTTTTAACGAGATTCAATTTTTATTTGATTCTAAAATGAAACATAAAAAATTGATAACTTTTACACTTAATATGTATGGATCTTGTTTGTAGATAGTCTAGAGATAGCGAACTTGTTCACCTAATTATAATTAAAACAAATCAGCTTAAACATACTTTTCAATCTACTAGAAAGTGTTTTTACAACTTTTTAAAAGTTTTGGTTGAAATTTTTAATATTTTCTGTAGCATGTAAAAATTATAAGCAAAATATAGTGAACATTTTCTTGTATTGTTTTATAATTATAATTATATATGATTTTTATTCGATTAGTTTTTCACCCCTATATCCAGTACCGATGATCGATGATCGACTTCACCATGTGACGTTGTAATAAGCCCCCCCTGATAAATAACATATTATAAGTACAAGTAACAATTCAGAAATAAATAAAATACAAGAATATCGAATTTTTTAGTAATAAACAGTGAATATATTATTAAAAATTATCCAAAAATATTAAACGAATTGCTCGTAACAACAATAAATAGCATTGAAAAGAGAATGAAAATATCTTTCAAATGAGTGTCCATTACAAAAAATAGCTGATATGTCCCAAATGGTATTAGGCAGTTGGTCAAATGGTAAAATTTATTTAGATTGACAATATTTTATATTGTTATTATTAGAAATTGATAGCTTGTTCAGTCCAATAATCAAAAGGGGGGACCTGATTGTATATTTTATTAAAATTTATTATAATTTATTTTATCCACTTTCCTGTGATAATGTATCAATTGCTTAGCTGGTTAAAGGACCGGCCGCGTGTGGCACGAGCTGGAGTAGAAACGACTGAGAAGAAGCGATGCAATAAATTACTGGCAAGTTATAAGATTGTAAGAAAGGGATTGTCCATGGTAAGTGTTAAATAGTACCTTTTTAGATCTTTAGAATCGAGAACAATGAGTGGCGGCAAAACGAGCAAATTAAGAGTGTTGAACCGTTCCCAGCACTCACCTAGCATACATTGAAGGAACGGGGAAATCCCATAATTTCCCCACTTCCAACAAACCCGATGAAATAACGCTTTTAATTAAAATTTAAAGAATCTTAATTTGATACCGGTTTATGTTTTCTCTCCGGAAGGATTATAAAGTCTGACAATTTCCAACTCCACAATGCTTTAAGAATGTTAATTGATTCCTTTTATCTACAATACAACGCAATGTGAGTAATATTTATCGGAGGCCTTAACGCTTTTTTTTACACGTCTCGTATTTATCCCAAGTGCAACCCAACATTTGCTTCATTTTTCAAACGTATATATTTTTTAGGTATAGAGAAACAGCGAGGTACTCTACGCTGCTGTAAATTAAGACATTATAACATGATATATTTTCACCTCTATTGATTAAATGTGTAAAAGGGAACGCAGTAACCGAAACTGTATAATGAGATTTGCATTTATCCTTTATGCATTTAAAGAAAAGTTAGTATAATATTGTTGATATTAATTCATGTGCTCTCCCATTTAATAATTAATTTCTACGACTTTACAGAGAGATAATTTTGTGAGATCGATTAATTTTAATCAGACTAAATTGGCAGTAACAGATTAGTATTAATTATCCAGTTTTAATTTATATGCGTCAGTAAATTGATGATTGATATGAGGACTAAAACGCATACATTGTAACAAGTCATTTCATCAGTAAAAACAAGAATAAATACTAAAAGGAATTGACAATGTTTTCTTTTTATTTCGCATAAATTAGTAACTTCTTATCAATTAACGAGATTAGACCAATAGTATAATAGTATATTTTTTATTATTTCTTATAATTAATTGAGGGATATTTTTTCATTGCTCAATTATTTAGAATCTACAGTCTACTCTATTAGTGATAAAATGATGAAATATAGAATATTTGACATAAGCATAATACATAGGTATTAAAAGCTACAATCCAAGAGGTTACAGTACTCTCACACGCAACTTTGCAATCTTGCATGAACAGTTCTTGTTGTTAACATAAACATAATAATTATCCATTAAGAGAAATGAATATAGAAACTACTATATAATGACCATAAAAGTTATTAGAATCGAAAATGAGGTTTAAATATTGCTGACGTCATTAAAAGCATAATATGTTCCTGAAAAATGGTTTACAATGTGTTATTGATCCTTTCCTTTCTTAGATAGACATATTGGAAGAATCAGTAAAGGAAATCCATTCCCGTTTTCTAAGCAAGTGAAGAGTGAATTAACTGAACAAAACTTGTAAGGATGTATCGCAGTAAAGAGTATCAAAATGAATATTCAAACTTAACAAGACTAAAGTTTACACCAAAATTTATTATCTTCCAGAATTTTGGAGAAGAGTAGTTTAGAGTGATGAATCCATATTTAATAAAATATACTCATATGGTTATCAATTAGTTCGCCGTCCTCCATATAATAATGTTGATCCCAGATGCATTCCAAAAACTTTGAGACATGGTGGAGGAAATGTATAGAGATGTCATTGAAAGATGTAATGAAACAATTTACAATTTATTTATATAATTTACCTATTAAATGGATTTTTATGCATGGTAATGGTCCAAATAATGCATCAAAATTTGTTTAAAACTGATTAAAAGCACAAATTCCGGATCTAATCCATTTAAAAATTTATGGAACGACATGAAGTCTCGATTAAAACTCCAAAAAAATCAAATTTAGATGCAGTGCGGCTATTAATTAAAGAGTTGTGGAATTTAATTTAAAACTACTTTTGCTGATAACTCATTGAATCTGTGTCTCACCGTTTACAGGGAGTTATAACGAACTAAGGGTACCCAATAACAATTATGTATAAATTATTTAATAAATATATATTTTTTATATTTATTTCTGTGATCAGTCACATTGCGCATTTATTTTTTGTAAGATTTAAGTGGAAATTGTGTTGATTTAGGATTTACTTGTAGAAAGAATATAGTGTAATTAATTTAAATAAAAATATGAAATATTTTGATTGCATTTAAATAGAAGTGTCCTAATTAACAATAAATAATAATATGAGTTATTTCTTTTGCCATTTTTTTCTTTCTCGTATTCAGTTACAAAATTGTAGTCTTCAAATATTCTGAAAGATCTCAACTACTAATATTTGTTATTATTAGTTTAGATCTCGATTTCTTGCATGTTATATCAGTATGACGCTTTACTGGTACGACGCATTGTATCCAGCATCCAGGGTACAATGCAGTCTGGAAAGTGTTTGCGAATAAACAATACTCGTTGTCTGTATTGCTAGACAGACTTCCTGCTGTGACTTTGAAATCGAATAACGTAGACAATATCTGCAGGACTCATAGTTCTCCCGGCAGCCGGTAAGTGCAGGAATCGCTCATACACTACATAATAATAAAATAATTCACTTGACGGCTCGTAAACAGTAACTGGGAGAATGTATGCTCACCGAGCGGTCGAAATTAAATTGCATTATTCCATTATGTGATATTATGCTGCGGTTGAATGACTGGGTCTCAGTAAAAGCCAAGAAGATGAGTTACAGGAAACAAAGAACGAAGGAATTCAAGCCGAGGCCAATAAGACTCCCGGAATTTCAAGATGGTTGCAAAACTTCATTACCTCATACTAGTTATACCAAAATAATTTACGGATTTTACGGAGGTGGTTAAAATTCTATCCGCATTTTCATTTTCGTTACCACAAAACAATTTCTTAGGATACATAAATGCCTGTCTTCGAAACTCACTTGTGAATCCTATAAGGAAAGTTAAACCGATTTAAAAAGGAAAGAAATATATATCTCAAAATAATAATCAAATAATATTGAAAATTAAAATATATTTGGGATATTAACTTCTGAAATAAAATATGTTATCAAAGAGAAGTTTATGTATTTGAAAAAATATATTTTTTTTTTCAAAATTTTCATGAAAAATTTAAACCTGAGAGTTTGAAATATGACTAGTTGCTGGTACGTAAAATAATAATTATTATACAACAATGTTACATTTATTGACTAGACACTTAACTCTTGTTAACCGGTTTCCACTTAAAAAATTCACCAGGCACAAAAAAAGTACGTTTTAAATCATTTATTTATTCAACCCCAAACTAAAATAACTGGGTGCGAAGGCAACGCGTTGAGGCTAAACGCGACGCACTAACAGGATCTTACTGTTTGTTTACTGACGTCCTTGTGAATTTTAAACGGTGTTTCCCTAACACAATAACTGTCTTTATCGAGTCGTTTACCGTGTAGAATGTAGTTGGAAAAAGTCTTCACACACACAGCAATTTGAAGGATAAAAAATTCAAACGGAAATATTAAACAGGAATTCGTTTTCGTTATTTACTGTTCAGATGAGTCTCCCAGACCTAGTCCGGTACTCCAGACAAGTCCTATTAAGGTAATTGCTCCCTTTGTCAATATGTCTCTTGATTATTTAGCACCAAATGGCAAACCTCTTGGGAGTGTGGTGCACTATAAAATGCGAATACATCCTCATTCTTATATTCACGTAAATTGCACTTCTTGGAGTCCACAGGATCAAGGTTTGCACTCTTAGTATCAATGTTAGTAGTCTTATTGTGGTTCTAAGATGATTTTTTGTAAGACTCACCAATAGTGCTAGTATTATGGCTGTAACATAATGAGTTATTAATTAGTAGTTTTTTATGATCATCTGTGATTTTAAAAAATATTATTGCAACATAAAAAGTAAAATATTATTACTGACTTATATTCACGTTAGTCCAACATAACACATACAATTATTTTTTTAAATTTTAAAACGCACCAATTTAAAATATGCAAAACACGACTATAGCTTAGCCGAGTGACTATTGATCGAGAGTAACATGATAATGTATGATTTAAATAATTAGCAGGAATTAATTATTTCCGGATCCATTATACATCCGTTAGATTATTGATCGTTTAAATGAATCATTCAGAACAACAGTAGAAAGAGTTAGACACCTTTAAGTAAAAGCATAGGCAGATTAAACCCTAGATTGTTATCAAACAGACCCTCTTTAACTTAATCTTAGCACTGAAGTAGCAAATTTTCTCTAAATATCCCTCTGTTCCGATGGCTGGCAGTAAGCAATTACCTCCCTTGCATGCAATAAGCTATAGTAGGTGTGCACTTAAAGATGACTCAGGGGTAAGAATTCTAGCAATAAATTTGTAAGACAAACATTTTTGCAGTAAGGAATTGTAGGGGTAAATGTGACCGAAAGAAGATAGTCCCTGGTGCTTAAACATAAAGTACATATTAATTCACTTATTTACATTGAAAATAAAATCTAAAAATCTTCTGATACAAATAGACAGCAAATTACATATAAATTTGTCTACGCTCCAAAATAAAACAATTTTAGAAAATATAATCCTGCTAAAATAATCTAATTATATGACGAATTTTATATTACAATGTTATAAAACATAAAATTTTATTATATTTGAAAACTAGATGATATAAATATATAGGCATAGAAATATATTTATTGCCTTTACCTTATTACTCACCAATTTGATATAGAATTAATTAAATAAATTTGTCTAATCATTTTCTTCAGCAAAATAAAGATCTATTATATGATGAAATTCAAAATGAATTAGTATATATAGATGTAAACTTTGCCAGAAAACATATTTCTTCAGTGGAACGCAGACTATTATTGACCCAAATGGAGCATGGACAGAATATCAACTTAAATTTAACATTTATTTTTCTCATCACAAAATTATTTTCTATTTTCTATTCTTATATTATTTTCGTTACTGTTGTATCTCTATAATTTATATTTATATCTTAAGATTGACAATCTTTTTATATAAAATTGAATAGAAAATTAAGTTTGAACTTTAACTGAAACGTGTAGTTTATATTATAAATTGTTTCCATTTTTATTTTATTTCGATACTTTTAAATTCTATTTGTTAAATTTTTTTGTGTAACATATTAATTAGGTTTTAATATAAATTAAGCTACGCCTGACAGAATTCAATATTCAACGTATTTCATCGACTAATTAATATTTCAGTAAGCCAAACTGGAGTTCTAACTTTTTCAATGTCGCGTTACTAAAGTGATGTTTAATTAAAAAATTGTAATAAAAATATGAAAATTATTATCAAAATAAATAATTGAGTATCTTAAATGCACATTCAAATGGAAAATTAGAAAGATTTTCTAAGCCTCTTTTATTAATATATTTTTCTATACTATCCAATTAGTAATTCCTGTGATATGGCCGACAACTTTGACCACTCGGTACACGTTACTGTACATAAACTCCACATATATACACTTACATATACTATATCCATATTATTGTATTTTTATGAATATTCTCACTGGAGATAAAAAAATGTTCGAAATTTGTGGTTTGGCCCAATCTATTAGTACTATAGATTCCTGGCAAAGTGACAGAATAAACGAACAAAGTTCACGTCAGAAACAGGGCCATTGTTTGCGAGGCGACGGTTCTAAACCGCCACACAATGCGGATTAATTTTCTATTACTGGTTCAACATTGCGATAACACAGATAATTATGCCCACGTTCAAATTGTTCAACTGAATGACGGTATCAGAAGCCACTGCAAACATGAAACAGTCTATTAAGGAGTTTAGCATATCAGATTTTTTAATACCAATAGGATTGTTTTTTCATAAAAACAATACTGTGATCTGTGTGTAATATAGGCAATGAATGAGTCATATATTGACGATGTCCGAAATATCATATTTTCTCTAAAAGTCAATCAAAAAATATAAAAAATGGGCAATAAATTTGGCTATATTAACATCTAATAATTGAATATTAAAGAGGAAAATAGTACATTTCTTTTTATATTTACTTTAATATTATCAACAACGGTGCAAAACTATTTGAAATTTACCAGTTACATAAATAAAATTTCTGGAATTTATTATAAAATGAAATGAGCACGTATTTGTGTTTTGTTTAAAATATATTATATCTTTTATATTTGTTAAGCAAATCATTTTCATGTAATTAATGTTGTTTAATAAAATTCTACATCACTTTAATGGATGTCCCGTGTTATACATTGTGTACAGAACATTTGTACATTATTACATCACTACATCACAGCATATATAGTTATAAAGTTGGATGCATTTGGTCTTAACAAAAATTATGCACAAAAGTAATTATTACTATTAATTTTAATTACTTCAACCCGTTGATTCCTTTCTTTTCCATTATATACATTCAAATAACCCTCCCGGCCAAATTCTTAAACTAATTTTTGCACCTAGCTAATAATGTCAAATTTTTAAATTGAAATTTTAAGATTTATATTTTAATATCACCATCTTATATTTTTTTCAATCACAAAGTAAATTTATCTGGAAGTAATAAAGGATATTTTCAGAAAAACCTCTTCTGTTTTACTATTGTTGTAGGTCATAATTTTCTTTCCCTCCGCTTATATCCTAATTGTATACCATTTTCAGTTCGCTTTCCCCATTTTCTGTCTATAATGTAAGTAATGGTTGGGGGGTTTTACGGTCTTGAAGACATTTCTTCCAACCTAAGTGTAAAAATATCTATTCGGCTTTATTGAAATACGTATAACTTATTTATGGCTTTCCGATTAATTAAAGTAGATTGAATTTTCTGTGGCTAGCAATTTAGGATAAATTATATAAAATATGGAAATTTCCTACCTTTATTCAGCCCTACAATCTGTAATAACTTTATGTATATATATTTCGAATTTTATCGTTCATATTAACTTTGAAATCTAAAGAACTAGGACAAACTTTGGAATGGACTAACAGTATAAATGAATGAAGGGTACTTAGTATAAAAAAATAAACTTATCATTAAGTAAACCCCTATATTTCAAATTATTTTTTGATATATAGTCTCACAGCAACGTCTTTTTAAGTTTTTTTTGTAGCGCAACATATTTTCATCAACGTATTATTTTAGAGTACATTAATATTACACATTAATATTTATTAAGGTAAATTATAAATAAATATTTATTAAAAGCAGGAAATTTTTCAGAAAATAGATATTTAGAAATTAATTATTATTTTTGTAAATTACCACAGCACTATTAAAATTTAAAATAAATTTATAAAATAATTTCGTTAATGAATCTCGTTGACCATTTCAAAATTTAAAATTAAAGTTATTTGGGGATAGAAAGAAGTATATTCTCTGAAAATTCAAGCAATTTCGTGTTGATATTTGTCACTCAAAATTTACTGTGGAATAAAGAAAATTTCCTCTGAAAGAACAAGAATAGAGGATAAAAATGGCGTTTTATTCCAGTATGAGATTGACTTTTTTGAAATTTCAAACATTTCTGTGGTGTTCTGATTGGAACTCATTGAACTGAAATTTTGAGTAACATCTTGTTTATCAACTTACAAAAAAATTGACTGTCAAATTGGTGAATTAGTAATGGACTTCTTTATGAATGAAATGAAATGTATGAAATTAACAGTCTGTATGTTTCATCGATAATTCAAATCAATTACAATTTCATGACAAAATGGGGTTACTGTCTATATATTCAGATAGATAATCCGTTAACTTTTCATAACTAGTGGAGTTTGACTACGTGACTGAAGTGTTTTAAATAATTTTCATTGCTTATTGCAACATGCCTTTAGTGTTTATGAATAATTACTCTGACTGTTTACTTTTCAATATATCATTCATTAATGAAATCATAGAAATATATTTACAGACACTTAAGTAAAATTAAATATTTAAAGAAGTAGTTGGAAATTATTAATTTTATAATGGAAGAAAATTTGATGTCGATGTTGTTGAAAATCAACTAGAAAATTGATGTGACTATTATAGAGAATATCGTAGGAATTAATTCTGAATTAATATTAATTTATTTTAAATTTGAAAGTTTGCTAAATCCAAATTTTAACACATTGTATTGATTTTGGCATTGGTTTTGGTTATGTTTCTCACTATAGCGATATTTTTTTTATGTATGGTTAAAAAATATATGACACTTATACGTATATATGATACAACTTTATTATATCATATAAAACATAAAATCTCAGCAATGGATGCTGCTCTAATCCCATTAAAACGGTTGAAATGATTGTTAGAAATTAGTTTAGTTCGAAACCATGCCCCATAGAAATTAATCGCACCCGATGTGCAGGCAATTACTTAAACCCGACTCGATGTAGGATAAAAATTAAGTTAGAAGAATAAAAACAAACAACCACGTTCTTTTTCTGAGGTCGACGGCTTAATAAATTTGCCATGAACCCAAACGTTTTGGCCTCCGACTATTATCTCTATTTAATTCAATAAGGATACATTTATCGTGATAAATCGGGCATAAATTGTTTAGGGTTAAGCTGTCGTCCAAAAAAAGTTTCACGTGGTAAAAAGGATCGCGGGGTCCATAAGCGATGCTTGACAAGGCACGGGGAAACGTGGCCAATCTTAGCACGTACGCACTTTATGGGTTCTCGTTTTCCGTTATTCGACGACAAATTCAATTATATTTTTAGTTGTGTTCGACTGAACATACTGTTTCAACGGGATATTTCAAAAAATATATATTCTTTCTTAATACAGAATATTACATGATATGCATACAGAGCGATCGAAAAATATCTAACTGAAAATTCAATTTCAAAAATTCATTTTTGTCTTCGTTTAAGATCCTAGTAAATTTTATAATATATAAATGGCACTCCTGAGTGGAAAAATAAGCACGTAGCATTCAATTTTCTATATTTTGACGTTTCAAAATCACAGTTGTCGTTTGTTTTCGTAAACTTTTCATTCTTTTCTTCTTTAATGAAATTTTGCAATATTGTTAGTTTAAATCATTGTAAAACTTTTTGGGATAATAAATAAACAATAAACGCTAGCCTTTAAAATCTATAAAAGTAGTATTCAGTAAACAGTGTATCCTCAACACTGAAAATTTATTTCGTATTAAATTATCATTACTTATATTATTATTCTGTAATATATGTTCATATAAATGACTTAACCCATTTGTGTAATGTTGATCTTAAAAATAAAAAAAATTCTTCCAACTAAGTAATTAAATTGAAGATATTAAATTAAAAATAAACTTAACATTCGTTCATCTAGACTTTTCAAAAGCTTAAAGGTGAATTAAAACGATTGTTATTAGTTACAAGCCACAATTTACAACAAAATGTATAAAGTTTAATTAACGTAATTTGTGATCTATTGTAATACATATTAATTCGTAAACATTGAATAATGTTAATTAGTAATTAATGATGCCTAACAATACCAATATTTGATTCAAATATTACCATAAATCCATATTCATGGCCATATGACCACCCTGTCGATAACACAAGAAACATAATGTATTATGGAACAGTAATTAAAGAAATTCCAAGTACAAATTAATCAATATTTAAGGCACACATATATTAAACAATAATAATATAAAAAATATATTTTCAAGTGGGATTTAATTAATAATTCATCAAGTATAAAAGTCTCCCGGGAATGTACGATACTAGGAAGAGGAACATCGGCATTTTTAATCATGTAGAACACATGCATAGTTTCATAAGATAACATTTAATGTAATGCAAATGTAATCACAATCATTTTTCACGATTAGTTTATTTATTGTTTTAATCATGGCAGTTTTATCAATAACAGAGGCATATTTAAATGAAGTATCCCGTAAATGATTGTAGCAATACACGATAGAAATGAATTTGCGAGTGTTTTATTGATTATCAACGGGTAGGACAATGACAGTATTAAATGATAAAAACAAATGAATGTTTTAATTTTGCGAGAACGAACATCGCAAATCAGAATTGGACAATACAGTTTGACAGTTGGTATTGCACGGGCATATTCAGTCGAATTTTATTGGGTCAAACATAAATTATGAACAATACGTAATTACAAATTAAATCGCATTCTAATCAGTCATGAATTTATCACTCTTCGGCGAGGAGGATTCGACAAATTGAAACAAGATAATTAATAAATCTCTCCTGTCAATTAACCTAATTGCCTAATGATTGAAAATTAATTAATTTGCGAGAATAGTGACACAACATATATATCTAGCTTTTAATTTTACATCGACAGAAATTGGTTCTCAATTTGAGATTTTAAAATTTGATTGGCTATACCATTGTATTATTGATTACAATTGAAAATAAATGTACTAATACGTACTGGATAACAATTATTTAATAAATAAATATATTACATGTGAATAAAATCATAACATCGAGAAAAAGATAATATTTAATAATGAATAAAATGGTATATGTACATATTAATATTCACTAAAATAATAGTATATTATATTACAGAAATTACAAAACAAGCAATATGTTCAGTAGTGTAGGTTCACTTAGCTACTTCTGTGAGCATTATCCGGATTTAGGTTATTAGTTTATTCCTGAAGAAAAGAGTCCACTACTACTCCATTCAGTCTACTTCTTATCAAATAGCCTACTAGTTTAATAGGCGATAAGTTGGGAAAATGGGGTAGCCACGACAAAACTGAACACGGCCAATATGTGCTCGAGCACCATCGTGCTGAAACTGTAAAATGTTCTCAACACTTCCTGTGTTAAGAACATTTCGGTTTGCATTCATGGTATCCTATACAAACTCAAGGGAAGATCTTGCTTCCATAGTCTCTCAAATAATTAACCCCACTGTTTGTGCCATGTGGCGTTCTACAAAATTCTGGGTTATATATTTCTTCCCCAGTTCTTCCAAAGCTATGTGTGCGGAAACACCAAACGCGGGTATATACATATATTTTTCTAAATTGATTCAGAGATAAATATAGTAATTTTAATTTTGAAAGGTATTTTTAATGATGGTAATGTGGTTAGAAACTTGATCTCCATGTTTTCTTTAGAATTGCTATCTGGCGATTGGTAGGGGCAATGCAAAACATGATGTTTTCGTCTTTCATTCAATCCCTCACAATTTTGGATTTGTGTTTGGAATTTTTTTCATTTTGAAACACATTTATTAAGGGTGTCCTTTCTTCAATACATTGAACCAAATTATTAATATATCTCTGTACATAAATCAATTTAAGTGGCTCTATGTTACTTCAGAAGTAGAAGCATCCTCATAGCATTGAATCACCACTTTTATGTAATTTTGTCCCTACAGGTAGAACCATTATTTTTTTATCAATTATGTTTAGATTCGTCACTAAAAACTTCTCATCCCCACTGTTCTGTGGTCCCCTGAATATGATCTTAAGTAAGTTAAAATTGAACTTCCATATTTTTAATAGCAACCAGGGTTTTTCTTGTAGGTCTGGGGTGAAACTAACCCCTATTCACTTCTCACATTTCTAAAATTAATTAAGTTCTATTTCCTGCAGGTTGGCTTTAATTTTAGTTGAAAATAAGATAGGTTTGTTTTTCTTTGAACTTAGACAATTGTTTTCATAGCTATCATTTGGCCAGTTTCTCCAAATTTTTTAATAATCTAAACGATTGACTTAATTGGCCGTAAATTCTTGGCCTTCTCTTTTTTTTAACACTGCGAGTTAATTTTAATGAAATTAAAGTTTGAGTTATTTTTAACTTCTTTGGACAGTTATTTATTTTTTTTTTAAAGAGTAATCAATAATAATAATAATAATAATAATAATAATAATAATAATAAAAAAATTAAAATTGGCAGTTATAGAGACTGCCGATAGAAGTGAAAACTTCAAACATAAAGTTTGAATTAAATTTATCAACATCAATCTGGTTTTCACATCTATTGACACTCTGAGCAACAATTATATGCATGTTTACATGGTTTTTTATTATTCATATATATTACGTGCTGACAAAATATAAATACAATTCAACTGAAATAAAAATTAATATACAATCATATTATTTATGGGTAGTATTTGTATTTACTTAATCTTCAATACTTGATTTTTAAAATTATTTTAATTATTTGCATCATTGTCATCAATAATTTCAACAATATTTGGACTTTTTGTACTTTCAATTATTTCATTTTGTTCTAAAAAATACAATAGGCTTATGGTAACTAAACTAAGAAATGAAAATGTTTGATTCAAATTCTAAGTATCGCCTAAAAACGGAATCGATGTCGTTTTATATTTTGTAATATTGAGTTTTCGATCATTAGATATGGCCATTCAAATAATAATCAAACAAACACACTATGTCAACAATGCACACATAGAACTTTTCACTAAATCCATTCAATTTCACTTATAAGATATACAAGCACTATACGTCAGCTGAATAGTTACAGATATGCATATATAAGCATGTCGGTGACGCGAACACACGAGATTTCATCCATCCAAAAAGTGTCTAAGGCGTCCAGCATACTGTGCGTGCGTCACTATCAACACGATTCCCTGATTGCTGACCAAACTTTGAACAATTGATGAACGACCATGTCGGTAACTCGAACCCATAAGATTTTCCCCTACCAAAAAGTGCTCAACGCGGCTAAAGGAGTTTTTAAGAATTTTATGTTGTTCTATTTCGCTGTCTAGCAAGAATTTTTATACCACATGTTAGTGAATTATACAGACTGAAAACTATTTAAATATAGGGTGTTTAGATTGACCATTTTAGTCAGAGAAAGGAACCGAACCTAACGATTCCAAGTCGAAGTGTTTCAGAAAATATTCTACTTAACCTGATTACATTACAATTTTTGGTCGAAAAACCAATATGTGGTGTTTACACCTCGTGCAGTAATAATTAGGGTGAATCCAATATGCCATTAGTTCCATCAATTTGGTGAGTGCATGTATATAAATCACCTCAGAATATGTCTGACGTTTGGTAAAAAGAAATCGTTTAATCATTTTATTCAACGGTACCCCTTTAAAAGTCTGCGCCGTTCAGGGACATTGTGGGTGGCGTTTTCCATGGAAGTTCGGTATTTGCGGTCCGCGGCAGGAAAACTCGAAACAGGTCCACGGCTGTAGCTCCCCCGAGCCCCGAAGTCATTACAGAGCTCTGCAAATTACTGCACTGCTTCGTAATGGCTGTTGTTGACATGTTTAGACTTACATATATTTCTGGAACTTTAACCCGCATTATGATATTGCGACAAATAAATTTCACGACGGTAGCTGTTTTTCGCATTAACTGGGTCTCCCCATTTTTTTACTCGCGAAGAAATTTTGTAACGGGCACAATTTCACCCTTATCTCACCTCCGAGGTTTGTAATCCAATCTGGAACTGTTCATAAACAATTACGGCTTCATTTCTCTTCACTTGGAGTGCCTGTATAATATAGTTTTTTGATTACGAGTAAAATTTATAGTGTTACAACTAACGGTAAGCAAATTAATTTTAAGTGAATATAATAAATATTAAAATTATAATAAAATTTCTTTAGTATCTTTCAAAATTAGAAGACATTATATTATTTTATATCCTCATAAAGGATCCTCGATCCTTATTGTTATAATATTTCATGACCTAATCAAAAATATTGAAAACCGCATGACCTAACAAATGTCATGTGGGTTATTATATTGTTATTGTCCTCATCCTAAACACTCTCTGCTGGAGGTAAAATTTTAATTGACCCAAATGAGGATTTGCTCCAAGACAAAAACAAAAAGCGATAGAAAAAACAATTTATTTCACCCAGTTACGGACCATTATTATTTTCTTTTCTCTTCATCCCTACGAAATAAACGTATAATAGACATAGATATGAGTAACCTAGCGTATAAAAACTTTTTATTTTATGGCTCTTGATATCGAATAAATAATAACTATATAAGATGGCACACTAACCGTAAATATAAGCATTTATAAGTATTGGATAGAAAATTTGCAGAATCAATGTTATTAATATTATAATTTCTAAATACATTTTTATTTCAAAATTATAGTTGAAATTACTGAATGGAGGGCAATACAAGAACATTTTATGCCACTAAATTTTGCGATGCAGTTATGAACAGCTGTATTTACCATGGCAACATAAAATCTCTCTAGACCATGACAAAGAAGAAAAAGTCAGAGATGGCATCCTCGTGCGGGGACCACCTTGTATGATAACCGCGAACACCATCATTCAGACTATGCTTGGGACTTAGGATGACATTATTGCTTTGTTTCTGTCGGATCGGGCGTGCTGGCTCTGATATATTTTATAATATCTCTCACCAGACGAAAGTGATGGCTTTTGGGAACACGATGAATTATTATCATTTTCTTCCTTATTGAAATTATAATTTATTTTATTTCGTATCCAGTCCCATAACCAACGCACTTGGTCCCACACGAATTTAGTCATTTATCTAATAGGTCAATGATTTGAAAAAGACAAAAAACAAAATGAAAATATTACAAGGAGTATATCTTTCCAAATCCAAGTTATATATAGGTTCATAGTCATCTCATTATTAGAATTAAAATCGTGTTGTGGCATATTATCATGTCAAACTTCATTAAGATGAGTCTATTGCAATTCAAATTTATACCAAATGACTTCAATAAAGAAAATTATGAATATTCAAAAGTAAATCTTTATTTGCAACCATAAGATTTATGGATTACATATCTACTGTTTGAATTGTGATTCTGATTCCATAATGTACTTGTCTTATATAGACCTCAAGTAGGTGGAAGGTGGGGCCTATAGAGTTTCCTTCACAGAGCAAGTGTCAAATCGTAAGAACTAGAATTACATTAACTTGGAAAATAATCCTGCTGATATAGAATCCTGTCATATATTAGTGTACCAGCACGATATAATAAACCTAAACCTGGTTGTACCACCTCTAATAGACTCACTTTTAAGATAAACTTGATATATTACTTGAATCAACTTGGTCTTTAAATATAAGTACTTCTAAATAAAGAATTTAGTATCTATATTCTTGCTTTATTCAATCGTGTGTCATAATAGTTTCCATACATTGTTTATGGCTTCTTGTTTTAATATATTTAATGTCTTCCGTATGATTGTTTTGTCTCATTATTAGAATTAAAATCGTGTTGTGGCACATCATCATGTCAAACTCCATTAAGGTGCAACTCAACTGTTTACAAAATGACTTCAACCAAAAAATTATGAATATTTATATACAAATCTTTATTTACAACCATAAGTATTATGAATTACGTATCTACTGTTTGAACTGTGGTACTCTGTTATTGGTTAATCTAATGGAGGAAGGCATTTGAGAACATTTGAGTATGCTATTTCTCTGATTCCACAAAGTACTTGTCTTGGATTATATAGACCCCAAGTAGGTGGAAGACTCTTGTGGCCTATAGAGTTTCCTTTATACAGCAAGTCTCAAATGGTAATGACTAGCATTATATTAACTTGAAAAATATTCCAATATATCACAGGATACTGTATCAGTATCCTGTCATATATCACTCTTATGATAGACTTGACATATTACTTGAATTAACTCACTCCAAATATCAGTACCTCTAACTGAGGACTTTAATACCAATATTCTTGATTGATTCAATCGGGTGTTACAATAGTTTCCAGTTTACCGCTTCATACTTTAGTATATTTGATGTTTTCTATATGATTGTTTTTGATGAATTCCTCAGTTAGTTTTATCTACGCAGGATTCATTTCTTCAAATTGTTTTTTGATTGATGATGATTTATGTATATTATGTTATATAAAATAAATAAATAGTTTATTACCCACATATTTTCATAACATTCTTCCTCCTAGTGTTTATCTAATGGAGGCAACACATTCATTGGACACACGATGTTAATTTTGAAAACATGTCACGGGTCGCCTATCTATCTAATGGGTGGTGCTTCACCAAAAAATAGTTGATGCCTGTGTGCTATTTTTTTAGCTAGATTAATAACTAACACGTACTCATTTACATAAATTACGGCGTACATTCGTTTTGCCTTAAAATTGTTCGTCAGTCATGTACAAACAAGAATTGTTTCCATGTAAACAGGATGTATCCAAATTGATATAACAAACTGTTTTTTAAATACACAAACATTCAACAGTATAAAACTCAATATAATAATTTTTAATATATTTATTTATTTATGTAATTTAAGCACTGGAGAGTATCTATTTGGGAAACCTATGTATTATTTAATAAATTAATTAAAAACTTTGTGGTAGTCTAATAACACTTAGTTAAACGGTAGTAAATCTGTTTATTTTGTTTAACATGTTGTTAAAAAGTAAATCCACTAAAAGCAGTCTATTTATTTATGTACATGGAACTATTTATTTTTATTCAAAAGAGAAATGACTCTAAACTGATGAAGTTAATAATTTTTTTCTCTTTTATTTACTTAACGTGTCTAGTTTTGTTATTTGTGTTATTGACCAAAGTTCGCAGGGTGTACAGAATTAATAGTGTACGGATAATGTCAAGTTTACACAGAGTCTATGGATAGATATTGCAAATATCGTTTATTAAGGGAATGCGGTACACGACTATAAATATTCAATGTCAACACTGATCCATTAACAGCAAACCATCTCAAACTGTTTCATTTATTACTAAACTTTGCCCAACACAGATTGGTCATTGTTGACTTAGATAACTTTACGTGTGTAATATTTAAACAGGACAGATTTGATATAAAAGACTAGACAGGCTTAATATTTTGGCGATAAAAATTATTTCGACATAATATTAAAAATTTAATATACAGTTTTGTACAAAATTCACGCTTTAAATATCCACTAGAATTGTCAAATTCTTTTGTATTGTGTCTCAGTTTAACTGCTCCGATATACTAACTTCACATTCAACGTTTTAAATTGATGACTCTTTACTTCTCACATGTGATAGACCAAATACAAGAATTAATTGTAGCAGTGCTAATTCTGCACACCAAGTGGACTTCGCCCATAATACTATTATAACGTAATAAAGCAGTCAACGACGGGCTCTTCATAAATTAGTTAATTACAATCCATCCGAATCGTAATAACCCCCATAATCGTGAATTAGAATTACCGACAATGTATCTCGTCGCATCAGTTTTGATAGCATAGATAGAGGGCCTGAACAACCAGTCAAGGGTCAATAGATGCTTATTCCCAAGATAAACTGCCTTGCTAATGTGATATTCCGCACCCGGAGTGAATTCAATGGGTATTGTGTACCTATAGGTATATAGTTAACCAAGCAGATCCTCTCACACAATGGTTAATTTGTTGCAATTGATTATTTCTACAGCACAAAACACGCAGTTATGTATAGTGTGGTCCATTTACGATGAAAACAACACGGTAATTTTTTATTTATAAATCAGTTTCGAAGAAAAATGTCTATGATATATAATACAATATAATATAAAATATATATCATCGGGGAGAAGTCTATTATAACATTTTTATGGTCAAAAAATTATTAAAAAGGAATAGGGCATTTTTCATGAAAAATATATGTTTATAATTGAATTTCGTATTTTATAAAATTTTAATAATTAAGAATTAAGGTAAATGAAAAAGTAAAAACGTTACTTTATTTTGTTATTTGCGATATACCTGGTATAAGATGTCATTGCTATTTCAGATTACTTTTTCTATATATATTTTTCCTCTATTATGCATGTAAATGTATATACATATTACATATATTAGAAACCGAAAAAAGTAATTTATGTTTGTAACGTTTGATTTTAAAGTAACACAACTGAGTTCTTAGAACTGAACATAAGATTAACCTCAGTTTTGAACCTGGTGCTTGAGGTAGAATTCTCATTTAACATTTTGAAGCTGCCTAATTCGATTCGGTCTTGCATTGTTATAAAGCAACAGATTGCCCTTTTCCATTGACCAAAGAAGCTGCTTTTTGTAAAGACCAGTAGTAAAGTTTACCAACTTCGTTTGATTTTCTAGACCAGCCAGAATTATCGTAATTAACTCATTTTACGTCGCATGTTATAATGTGATTAATAAAAAGCTCATTTGAGTTGCGTGCAAAGAGAGAATTGGCAATTGTTAAATTCTTGTTCTGGTTTATTTTATGTGAAACCCATTTATAGAACTTATTGATGAAATTCATTGCATGAAGTCTATTTTTAATGGTCTATTTCGTACCTTATTTTGAAATGTATTCTTCGAGGATTATGAATAAGATATTGCTTAATTTTTTCTACGATAGAGGTTCCAAGATAACTGGGACGTTGTTCACTTCCAATGCATGCATCACTTACATAATTTTCTTCCTTTAAGTTTATTTTTAATTGAATTTTAGCATTTCAAGTTAAAAATCATAATTAAAGCAAAGAGTGTAAAAATCTTGCAAATAATACTAAAATTTAAGAACATGTATAATAATGAAGAAAATCTAAATATAATTTTTCTAGCTTTTCCTTAAGAAAATACCCTTCAAATTTAAAAGTCAAAAATTTCTTTTTATTATCCTAAATTATGTACCTACAATTCAAAGTAATAAACTTTTTCTATAAAAATACTCACCTCTTCTCCCCTTTTTCTTGTCCAATTTTTCCAAACTTTTCATATTCTTAGCACAATTAAAAAAAGTACTCTTGATTAATTGTGATTATCATAATCGTTTTTGAGATATTTCAGTTTTATGATATGAGGAAATAACTTCAGATCGTAGATTTATGTTTGTATTTATGTTATATTGTGTTTCTGAATATTATAAAACAATTATCTTTTCCGATATTGATATTTTTTAAGTAGTGTCGATTAATTATCACGTTACCAAATAGTTTTGTTCATTTCAAAATTACTGAACTGAGCAAAATACCCTACTGGACAAAAGTTTGGAAACCCAAGGATATAATTGTTGAATAGCAAATAAACAATAATTATAAAAAATAATATTAAAATAAACGCTGTATATTAAAATACAAAATAATAATAATTATAATAATAATACTCAGTTTTTTACTTAGACATAAGTTTGGAAACCCTTGTTTACCTTCTCATTGTAGTGTGCGAATTAAAAATTTTAATCATAGGAATATGAAAGCAAATCCCAATGGCCTTACGGACACAAATTCTAGACTTTAGAAATGAGGGCATGTAGTCTGACATTCAGCATATCAATAAAGAGAACCATATCCAAAGTTGTGAAAATAATTTGACACTTGTGGATTTGTTGTGGATCGTTACAGAGCAGGCAGACCTCGCAGTATGGATACAATTTTTGAAAGAGTATAGAGTGTATCCCAGAAAAGTCTGTGCAAAGAAATGCGGAAAATAACACAGTTTGGAAGAAAACCCCCTTATCAAAGAAACGTGGTCTAACGAAAAGTTAGGATTGGCGTTATTTAGCGATGAAAGTATGTTTAATTTATTTGGAAATGATGGTAAGGTTTTTTAAGACGTCCAGTATCCAAACGGTTCCATAAAAAGTACCAATTACCGACAGTTAAACGCGGAGGCAATGTTATCGTATGGGGTTGTTCCAACAGATAAGGCACTGGCCCGTTGGACCATATTATCAAAAATTTTATCGATTTTATGGAAACAGCAACGATCCCAAGCATGCTCTAAGAAAAAGTATAAGTTTTCCCATGGCCTTCACCATCACTGGAGCTAAATATCTTTTGGATTTTTTTAGAAAGGATTACGGCAGCACACAATAAAAAATAAGACAGAGCTACTGAAAAGGCTTCAAATGGAATGGAAAAATACGAATTTATTAGAAAATTAGTTGATTCCATGAACAAGTGGTATCCAGTAGTCATACAAGCTGATGGTTATGCAGCAAAATATTAATGTTTTTGGTTTATTATTTAAAAATTAAATTATTTAACAAGGTTTTCAAACTTATGTTCAAATAAAAGGTTTAATTTTGTATACTTTATAATATCTTAATAAAAGTAAATACAATTTCTATAAACATTTTTATTAATTCTTTATACAGTATCAAAGAGTAATTTTATTTAAATCTCATTGTTAAATTTGATTGTTTATTAATTATTCGAATAATAAACAAATCAATTTTAGGGTTTTCAAACTTTTGTCTAGGAGTGTAGGTGAAATATTATTTGATTGGATCCCGTTTGGTGTAAGGGTTATTGAGTTTATTAACATGTTCTTTAAGTATCTATTCTGTATGTTTTAAAATTCTACACATTACTGTGTAACACCTTCTATATTTTGCAAAAAAATCGTCCCTAAACCAAGTTTATGTATGCGTGGGTGACATAGACCGCGACGCGTCGCGGTTTCAGAGTCGCTGGCTTATCTCCGAACACGTCAGTTGCATACTATACGCAAACATAGATATGGACTCACCTGTCATGCACCTATGCCCAATTGCATTCACTAAAATAATCAGTTCCAGTTAATTAACTTCCTCTGTTTGTGCGTCGAAGAGTAAATGAAGTTATAATATTCCACAATTGAAGCTGTGCATAATCTTTGCCCGGAGTATAAATTTGCATTATTTGTATTGGTTGCACACCATGAACCGGAATAAATGTAATTCGTGCGTGAAGTTTACATTTTACACACATTATTATTTTGTACTAATAAAAGTAATATTTTTATTTATTTATTTATATTAGTATTAATGGAATATGGTAAGAATATAGATTTACATATAATAAAAGTTTATTCTAATTTTTTCCGCAGCACCGATGAAGAAAAATGTTTGCGGTACGGAGTGGATTCGTGGTTTTCGCATTTTTACAGCCTCAGGCAATTAATGCTTGGGTTTAAGCCGCGTCAGTATTGAAATATATTCACCAGCGTTCCGTTTAACTAGCCAATTTGACCAGAAAACTTTCAGAATCCATAATTAACCAGGAAAATCACAGTCGCAATTTTCCATCATATTAAATTAAGGGGAAGATACTATGGGCCAACGTTTGAGATTGTCTTCGCCTTCGACTAACCTAATAAGACAACATTTGAAATGTATGATGCCACACAGCAAATAACTTTGTAAGGAGGGTAATGCAATTTACAAATCCGCATAAAAGAGCATTTTTTGCCTTGAGCCGTTCTTTTGAGACCGTAATTCGGTTATGGATACGGAATGTTCCAGGTTCTCAACAATTTAATACTTCAGAAATGAATTTATGTGAAAATATCATTATCAACATAACTAACATAATTTATTGTGTTATAGGTTAGGTTGATTCAATTTAAATATAAAAGATTTACTTTCCATATAATATATAAAATGTTTTTTAAAAATTCAAAATTTGGGAGCAGTATAATACGCCCAATAATTATGAAAATCTATATATTTTTTTCTGAAGTTGTTCCTGAAGAAAAACAGCCCCTGAAATTTAAATTTCAAAAATATTTTTATTCTTATATTTCCTAAAATTCATAATACCTACAATTCAATGAAATAAAATTTTCCCATAATGAGTGGCATCGATTCTGAGGGGATTTCCTATTTTTTTCCCACTATTTTCCATGTCACTGAGTATTTTTAAGATTTTTCATATTTTTTGCACAATTAAGAAAAGGTACTTAGCGGTACTACAGGAGGAATATGTAGATTTTTTAGTGAATACATACTTTACACTTACCTTGTTGGATTTAGGCAATATCTGTTAAACATTATTACAAAACAATTAAAATAATACAATTTTACCATTATACATTGTACTTTTTAATCAATACCTAGAATTGGAATTTAGGATCAATTAGATCGAAATTGTATATAGACTCAATGTTGCTTGTATAGTCAGTTTTTTCACACTGGCTCCTCTTTAGAGAGACCAAGAGATGGTAGAGCTAGGAAAACTATCACATATGATTAAGATCCAGTAGGGGCTCTTCAGCATCCTTTTCACAATTGGTTGGTTAGCTAGAAAACTTGGCAAATACAAGTTTTCATTCAAGAAGTCCATTGCGATGCTTTCATTTGACCCACAACCATAAGCAAAAATGGTGAGAATGGGCAAGGTCTCATGTTCACTGATGATGATTATGATCGTCAAGTTTTCGTTTAATTTAGGCGCAGAAGATTTCAAAAATTATGAAAGGATTTTGTTATAACGGTCCGATAAAGGCAAGTGACATTTTTAATGGTATACTACCAAATTTTCAAACTACTGTAGGCGAACTTTTGTACTCGAACAGCTTGACACGTTGGATATTGAGACCTTACATCTTCCCTCGAGGTCAACCTGATCTAAAACCTAACGACTATGTATGGAATATGCTAAAACAGCGGTTTTCAAACCATCAACCTCGCCCTAATACTCTTCCATAGTTTCAAGCTATACGCCTACATGAGCCAATATACCCCAAGAAGAATTGATAGATGATATGATAGAAGGTATGCAGATGAAGTGTCAAGCAGTCATCGAATAATAATAAATGTTTTAAAAAAGAATAATCTTTCGTACATTTGCTGACGACCCCTGTTTGTTAAAACCTTATTTTGATCCATACTATTATTCTTTACACTGTAGATTATTTTGAATGATTTCATCTGCGAATTCATAACATTGTAATGAAATATTTTATTTATTATTCTGTATTCATATATTCATAACTATTTTTGGCACTTTTTACAGAACACTATAACCTTACACCTATAGTACTTCCTATCATGATTCCACAAATTTGTAATGATTTAAGTGTAATGTACAGTAACAAATGTTAATCGAATCATTAACCCCCAGATTAGGCCAATCATTTTCTAGATATTGAAACCGCACGTGCGTACGATATTTTAAAAATCTCAAACACCATAATTAATCTTATTTATTACACAAACTTTTATTTACGTAAATATTTTGATTTAAAACTATTGAAAAATATTATAATTAATTATATGTATATCTTTTCCATCTGTCTTTTTATTAGTATATTTTTAAGATTATTTCTTAAAAAATCGATACTGATAAATGAAGAATATGTCATATTCATATCACATCCACATAATTATGGGCAACGTAAATTTATAGATAGTAGAATATGCATGATCATTTTATTGTAAAATTGTGAATATGCCGAATTTATTCAGCCAGTCCAAGTTAGTGGACTGCGAAACTAATCAAATGAAACGTTTACATAATTTAATCAAACCTAAATGCGCCGATACATTCGCTACACCTGCGTTTATTTGTTATATGGGAATATATTTTACTGGGTTTATAATTAAATTTTGTATAGAATGAAAACCTATTGTAATTTGTGATATTGATAAATTAAATTTATAAAATTAAATTAAAAAAATATATGTGTAGAGATTATATAAGTAAATAAAGAATAAAAAATCATTTATTTACTAAAAGGCTTAAATAATCTTTCTTTTGTGGAAAAACAATTAGCACAAGTGTGTACAGGGCTTACTTGAAAAATATAATAGTTGATTAAAAGTTTTTACTTTTTTAAATTATTTAGCTTACTTGATTTTGATGAACCGTGTACATGCTAAATCAACTTTAGAAACTGTTAATAACTGTGTTATTTGAGAAAGTAGAATTAATTCTAAGAAGAGCATGCACCATGAAAACGTTGACGTCCACTTTTATAACCGAAAGTACACCGATGTGATTATTTTCGTATTCAAATGAGACTTGAAGTGTTCACTTTATTTCATTCGAACTAACGTGATAGATTGGGACATTTGATTGTATCCGGTGTTTTAGTTATATCGACAAATCGAATTTAAGACATCATTGTCAAAGACAGCAATCGTTTTGGCTGAAACGTTCCGAAGAAAAACACAGTGGCGGGATCAAGACGTGACTGGTAGCCTCAACATCTCCCGTCATCCCTTCGTGTTATCCACGTTTGTTTTAAAGTTTGTTTCGTGTTTGCTAAACTAAATTTGTGATTTCGGGATGGATCTGACATCAGCGGTTCACGTCAGGAATTTCACGCTTGTTTTGCCCGCCATTCCACAGATTCACAATGTAATAGGTCTGGACGATTGTCGTTCAGACTACATCCATGTCAAGTGTTTTTGAGATTTGTACAATGAGCGCTGTAAGATTAGGCTTTGTCTGACATTCCATTATTACAGAACGATATATACGATTTATAAATGAATTTCATATTAAAGTACGCATGATTCTAAAGAATTTTAGTTTAGGGACATAGTTCTAATTTGTTTTTAGTTAAAAAGTTAACAAGCAGTTTGTCAAATTAAATTGTGACACATTTGAAATACGTATTCTAAGATGGCTTGGAATATTTCTCTGTTGGTTACATCTTAAATAGTCGAATCGTTTGAAGCAGCACGTAATCGAGCTACATGGCATATTTAAAAGAAACATCCACGTGAATTCAATGCCTCGCCATCCAATCACTAACACATTTCTTATTCCAGACTTGTTGTGGGGTTCATTATTTCACGATAAAGCTCAGAACAAGATAGACACATCAATGATCGGCAAGGGAAGGAATAGACGGTTAACAGAGTGATAACGATATACCGTGTCTCCGATTTGCATGTTACCATAAGAACGTACATATATTTTAGACCTGATAAATCATTCTTTTTATTGTATATTATGGATTTTACAACACTAATTTAAAAAACAATTAGTGCAGGTTAAATGGAATTATAGCAATATCCTTTTTGTAAATCACATTTTAACAAGAAAATATTACTTGTATAGTTATGCACGTATAAAAATAGTATATTATGCGACCAATGGAAAAAGAAGAACGTGGAGTTTGTTGCCTTAACTACACTAGAGGAGCATTCGTCTGAGACTAATAGTCACACATAATATTTTATTCAACTAATGTTGTCATTATTATGGCAACTTACTTCTAAACAAAAAACTAAATGAGCCGCATTTACGGAAAATTTAAAAAACTCAGACAAGGCATTAAAAAAGTCATTTTACAGGTTGTGGCCATAAAATTTAACGTGGGATCTTGTGTTTATTTCTAAGTAACATTTTGCTAATATATTTTGATGGAAAATAAAAATTGAAACTCTTTTATATCATTTTAATTTGTGAAGACAATATACAAGTTAAGTGTTATAATTTTTTTTTTCAAAAAGTGATAATAAAAATACTACATAACTATAGTTGTTCAAAATATAACCAACTTACCTCTTATGTCAATTTAGATATACCGGGTGTCAATGAAACCATTAGACAAGGCATAACTTCTAGGATACTCGGTATTTCAAAATGAGATCTGGTATAGGTTTTTGGATTTCTGAGACAAGCGGCGTAATTTTTTTTAATATGACAGTCTGATAGAAAATTGTCTCAGAAATCCAAAAGTGTAAAAATATACAGGGTAATCTATTTAAAAATTCGGAAATGAAACCATTTCGGTGAAATACTCCATTAATTAATATATTGTATATTTTTGACTACCTTGTCCACTAAAAATCAGATACATTATTTATTTTTGGTTAATGCAGAACACTGAGACTAATTTTTATTCACAATGTCAAAAATAAAAAAGTACATTTACTTATATATTATACCTCAAAATTAATTTTGATTTTTGGATTTATCGATAAGTGACAAATTGAATCAAAATTAAGAAATATGATATTTATATTGTATTTTATATTCCCTATGGTAAAGGCCGGTATGATTTTAACGCATCCCGTCACCATGTCCTGGTACATTTTCCGCATTCCTAGGGAAATATCGCACCTGAAGCTGTTTGCATATTACATAAGTTTAATGGAAACTAAAGTTATGAAAGGAGCATAAAGAATGGTCTGAAAAGTTTATGAAGGGTGGCGATAGCGTAGGTACACACGGTGTTCCAGGCCTCGCTGTGAGAAAATATACTTTCAGATACTTTTGAGATGTAATCAAAGTCATGTGAGAATGAAAAGAGGTTTGTCTTTTGTTGGGAAATGGGTTGCTGACGAAGGTGCTGGAAATTTATCTTCCAAGTTCTTTACGATTCTCGAGAATCTGACATTAAGAAGGGTAAATCGCTCATTGCAGGTGCATGTGATCTCATTGAAATTTATCAGGTGTGAAATAGTGAAATAAAATCATTTATAATTTTACTTGAACGTGAAAGGTACTGAAACATAAACAATTATATATAACAATTTTTTTTTTAAATTGTATTGATTTTAAGCGAAAGTAAATATTACAATTTTACTTTCAACTACATGTAATATTAAAATATTCTTTTCATCCTTTTTAGTGAAGTCGCAAGGGCGAGACTAGTTCTGTGTCGTCCCGATATTCCCGGCATTCATTCTAATAAATAAGATATTCGCCTTTACATTTCATGATAACTCACTTTCAAGCGCTTCTTGTCACTTACATTATGGGAATCTAAACTGTGTACTTACTCAAGTTGCAAGATCAGACTTAATCGATTATATGTCTTGGTAATTTTAATGACTTTGACTAAAATCAATTTTAAAATCAAAATATATTAAATTTTATTTGTTAAATTACAATCAATACCATTAAAATTAGATATAAAAAAGAAGACCGACTTAATTAAAATGTGAATATACTGGAAAAGGACCATATTGTATATTTAAACTAACAAGTTATACATGAAGTGATTAGTGTTTTGTTTGTTCCATAATGAGAGGCTTCATTTTGCTAGGTACAAACTGCCAGTGCCATAATTCAACATTTTCTACATTTAAAGGGCTAATAATTTAATTAAATTCTCAAACATAACATCTTTAAACCTAGTGCTTTTTGTCATTAAATGACTTGAACTAAACAGGTATGTACTTATTTATATTTCCCCTTGGACTAGACATTCATATTTCCTCGCAGAAAAGTTTTAAATTAAACGTCACACTTGAGAGACTCTGGTTAACCACGAACGATGACTTTAATTGTTGACAAAGTCAATTAATTAGTCCACGTTGACGAACTGCATCTATACATACGGATTGTCACAACGCAAAACTTTAGTTCTGTGTATATAACTATGTAGGTTGAAAGTTAGCGCAGACTTCTACCACAAACTCTTCCAGGATAATTGTTATTCCCGTTGAATATTTCGTGCATGCTCTGGAGACCGAAGCAAACCTGTAGTATTGGCTTAATTTCAATTATTATTACTAATTATCTCCGCTGTCCGTTCAAATAAACAACGGATTAACAAGTACTTATCGTATTCATATTAGGTACCGGCGAGTAATTTGAGTTTTGGGTTCACAATTTGTTTGAATAAATTGTTATTTTAACATTCTTATATTAAACTGTTTCGGATTAAAAATTGTGTATTCAAGTAATTACTACAAATATGATTTATGAGTTTCAAAATGATCTCAAAACAACAGAAGCAGTAATGCGTTGGAAGAAGATGATGTATATGATGAAGCAAATTTTGGTTTCATCGGCTTAGAACTGGCATTAAAGATGAACCACGTCAAAATCGACCTGAAACCTACACCACCTACACCCTACAAAACTGATTTAAATACTTCAGAACCGAGAACCCAGATTTTTTTTCCTTGCATGAATATGCTTTTAGTACCACAAACTATTGATTAATTGTGAGTATTTTGTACAATTAAATTTATATTATTTTATGTAAAGTTAAACGTTAAACGTTATTAATTTAAAAAAGGAAACTATATACAGTTAAAAAATAAACAACTAGAATTACAAACAATATTTCTCTTTATCTATTAGCATGCTCCTTTTCATCCTTATCTGCAGTCCTTTCCTCTGTTTTTTCTAGGTCAAAGATTAAGAGGCGAGATGTGTGAATCTGGCTATGCGCCTTACATAATGTAAATATCCCCCTTATTTTATTTCAGTGCTATACCTCAGGAAGGTGTTATCCAAATTTTTTATTCACCTCGGCGCAGCGAACTCCCAGCTACATTCGTAAATTAAACTCACAATTACCGCTGATTGTATCAATAAAATCAGAAGTGAATGGCTAGAATAAGGGAAAGACGGCAAGGATTTTAGGGTTTCCTCGTGAAAATACCAGTACATTTCTCTTTGAGATTATAAGGAAAAGTAAAAAAGCATCCCCATTTAGAAAGCTAATTACATCTGATAAAATTTCTTAAGTTACAAAGAAACATTGGCGGTCCAAAGACAGAAAATATTGTTTTGATAATACCGACAATTTTTATGGTGACCAATAAATTTTGACATTAAAATAAATGTAACTTTCGTTTGAAATTCCGAGCCTCCCGAGTGCCGGATTGGGATGCATAAAGCGTTCTAGATCCAAGTCATAAATCTAACCGAGTCGATATTGCTCTTAACACGCTTTGATTATTATATAGGTTTATTACATATTTTTGAGTGATTAATGCCTCGGAGTCTCCAACCTCGCCATAAATTCAACCCCCGTACTGATAAAATAAATACATCGCTTTTTTCGATCGGTCACTTCCATTTTTATTGCACTTACGTACGTCCTGAAATATGGACAGCACTTAGATCCATATTTTACGTTTTAAAACACATATTTTATACAGCGATATATTTTCCATCTCCACCCATGATGTATCGGTATACAAGGGAGGAATATTTTAAGACATTACATGAATGACTTGTGGCAGTAATGTAGTAAATCTTTCCTATGACTATATTTTATTCATATAATACAACAAACAAAATCATGTATCTTCAATTTACTTGGGCGACTTACTTAGGTGACAAGATACAATGTGACTACATTACAATATTTTAAAGGGGTAATATTACATTCCCTCAAGTATAAGCTAAATTTAGAGTTTATAACATTATTTATTATACAATTTTTGATTTCATAATAAATTGAGGTTAAAAAAATATATGAAATACCTATACTTCAATACATATTTAGATTCAGCAATAAATTTAGTGAGTGTAAACTACCAATGGACTTAACGTTAAAGGTTAACCATATAGAGTGAAGTTAACATATAACTATTCTAATGTTGTGAATGGATTATATCATTTTATCATTTATTTGCAATTTTATTTGGTATGAGAGTGCGGCAAATTTTAACGTTATTATATAAATTAATATAACATTAATTGAAATAGAAAGTCAGACGGTAGATAGTTGGGTACTAGCAGCAAGTACACTCATGGGATTGGTGTCCTTTAACGCGAGTTAGTATAATTACTGTTCGTTTCCTAGTTTCCCAACACTTAACAAAATCGCAGGTGTGATCATAAGTCAATGAAATCAAGCAAAGATTTGTTTTTTCAAATATGATTTTTAAACTAGCTAAGACTGAAGCGCCAGTCTATTACAATATTAGCAACGGTGTCCCCTTCTGAAGCTCCCTGACTATTTCATTTTCCTCAATAGTTTAATAAACGAGTGCCATCAAAAGCCCACGTCCGTTGGATCGTACCTAATCTCATCAATCGGTCACGTGTATTGTCTGTACAATATTCCCACATCGATTCCCAACCGCTGTAAAGATATTTGGACGGACTTTGCAGCGGCCATATCCGTGGTACAAGTGATACGTGTCCCGCTGATTCCCGCAGGACTTTTCGTAGCGCCGTCCCGCAGGATATGAGCAATTTATTGTTCGCAGGAGTGACGGTCGCGTAGGGTGGAACTTCACATTGTGGAAAGTATGTTCCATTATCGGTCGTCGGGGCTCTAATCCTGGGGATTCACCGACGCTGAGAGGTTGGGATAAGGCTGCGAAAGAGGTATTTCGGGGGCACAATAAGTTCCCGTCTAATAGAAAATGGCTTTTTATCATTTAAGGTTCGATTCCATCTCAGCGGCCCGGATTAACTGTGTCACTGCGACCGAACCATTTTTCCTACAAAGTGAAATTGACCAATAAAGTTAGAGATTTTTATTTATTTCAAAACCAATATTGTGTTATAACAATTTGATAATTGAAGTGTAAAATATAGGTTAAAATTTTTGTTGTGAATTTTTTTCTATATTGCAGTGTACGTATGCAAAATATGACTTTTATTTGTTTTAAGCGATACAATTTTAATCAGTACATATATTGGTTTGAGAATTGTTTACTTTATCCATGTATTAAACTGCAAAGAAAAAATGTTGTACCCTTTTTTAAGAGTGCAGAAAGTTAAAATTTGTCTATGTGTTGCAAATAGATTAAATTAAATAAAATAATTAGTATGGATAATTTAAGTCTGTCAATATTAAAGACATATTAGCATGCTCTCAAATTTGCCGAATCCTTAGACAATCACAACTTCTCACTCAATTTTGCCGTTAAGTTATTGTGTAAAATTTGAACAGCAATGTAATGTTCTTCATAGAATATTATATGTCTGTGAGATAAGAAGTCCTCTACAATTTCGACTTTATATTTAAATTATTGTTGTATCTGAAATAAATATGAGAACTTTTCTTTACTCAAATATCTCATTTGAGTCTTAATTCTAATGGTCTGCAAATATAAATATTTAAAGAGCAAAATGAAGCATCGTTATACTTCTATGCCAGTTAATATATTTGATAGCGAGGGGGTGCATTTATTGACACACGAAATACGGTATGTTATTTGAAATATTTAGGTTAAATATATTTAATCCCAATAAATTATACAAGGGAAAGATTTAAAGAAAATCTGTGTGAAACAGATTAATTACATCTCCGCCAAATATTATATCCAATTAATATTTTAATTTTAGGTCTGTCTTAAGTGCTCTAAAAATATTTCGAAAATATTAATTACTTACTTAGTTTATACATAATCTGGTTTTAAGTATTTAATGTATTCGTTTAAATAATTTAATATAATCTATAATATTAAAATTATTGATATTTAAATTAGCCTAATAAAACTAAATTAACTTATTAAACTCGATATTATTAGTATCATTATTTATTATTATTTGAATTGCGCGGAATGTTCAATTACTCCAATGATCTGAGTCCTTTCTGTCATGTACATGATTTACGGGGGCGGTTAAATGGTATTTGATATATTTGTTAATTGACGTTATTGTAATTCAGTTTTCCATAATATAGTAACAGACTTCGCCACACCATCACTTTCTAAGCAGAAGTTCATAAGAAGAATAAGCTTACCACATTCCATAGTGACTTTGAGCTACTCCACAATGTAGTAAAAGTACTTAAGGAAGTAATAAACTACATGGAGAAAAACTCAAAACTAATAATTTTACATTATTTTTAGAGGATTATTCTAAATCGTTTATAACAACTAAAATTAAATATTGCTGGGTAATCGACATTGATTATGTTTATTAAACACCTGTCTTTATTTTCCACCAAAAGTTGCAAGTGCTTTAAATCAGGAACCATCACACTGAACGACAGCTTGCAAGAAATCGTTCTTGCATGCGTTACATATCACGAGGGGAGGGTGCAGTGCAGTTGACAGGAAAGATGGCTCTGGCGGTCGGAAGTGCTAAACACAGCAGGTTCGGATTTATGTACGTCCTCTCCCCGTTAATTTTCATACGACGACGTGAGCTTTATTGCCCAAAAATATGTGAGTCAGGAGAGGGGAAGCGCGATTGAAATGAGGTAAGCTTCCCGAAACCTTATTATACTTACAGGGACAGATTGATGTGCTTTACACGGATTTTAATAAAGTATTTGACGGTGGTGCTCAACAATTGTTGTTGCCAAAACTCGAGTCCATTGTATGTAAGCCGGCTGCAGGAAAATTCTTTAATTCGTGTTTGGGAATAGAGTTTCCTTTGTGGCATAATGGTTTCATGTTATAGGATTTACTGCAACTTCCGATGTCCCCCAGGCTTCAAAGCCTCAAATTTGGGATCGCCCCTTTTTAATGTCTACTCCATTTACATCCGACATTAGTTCACAGGTCACAGGTGTGATTTTTGACTGTCATTGCTGCTTCAATGAATTTAGCTATTAGTTAATGTATGGAATTTGAAAAATTATTCATAGTAATGACTATTTTCGGTGCTAATAAGTATCTACACTACACATTACATTAATTATTTACCAAACACATTTATTGAAATACTAAAAAGTTTTTAAAATAAAATTCTGTAAATTATCGATTCGTATTCGTAATACAAATGATAATTAGTTTCATTGTTGACTGAATAAATCTTCAAATTAATATTGAATAAAAATATTTGTCACGTCATCTTTACTTTTCATACTTCTTTCTAAAGGCTTACTTTATAAAAGACGGAAGAAACCCAAGACATTAGTCATATTCATTAGTGTAGCCCATTAATGCACTTCAGAGGGTGAATTCATGAAAAGACCCGTGCAACATCGAGGAAAGTAAGGAAATGCATCTTTGCTATTTCATACATCAAAGATGTTTATTATTCAAGCAGATTCGTGAGAAAAACAAACTGAAAGTTGTTCTGCGAGTTGCATCGCGGAGCTCGAATGAAAAAGTGAATGATGTCTGGATTTTGAATAAACAGGTCTGTTTTAACATAAATTCACCGAGGCAACTTTTATCTTCCCGGTTATTTTGTACAATGAAATTTCATAGCATTGACATGCAGTGCTCAACACAACTCAAATTTGATATATATCCCCTACCAGCCAAGATACGGCTGGTTGGGGATTTAAATTGTTTCTCAAACACATTTTTATGATATTGAGGTACAAGCCAAACATGTCGTCACTCTTACAGAATTTCACACTTTTTATTCGTAAAGAGATTATGTTTTGTATAAAATCTTTAGAAATAATTAATAAAATATACGTAAAAATTACACGTGAAATTAATTAATTAAAATTTATTTTAAAAAATTGTTTACTAATAGCAGTAAATTATAAAATGTGAGCAAACTTATATGGATAATGGACAAGTTGAAGTAGTTAAAGTAATAGTAAATGATTCATTTCTCTTTTGCATTTATCTGAAAAAATAAATTGTTAAAAGCACGTCTAAATTACTATTTATTGTTAATAGGGAAATATACTGAATATTTTATTTAATCTAATTATACTATATTCCTTGTATAATTGTGTATTTAAATAAAAATAATATCTACTTAAATTAAGTCTACAAAACATAAAAAATGCGCAATATAGTTGGTTACAGAAATAACACACATTTCAAAGAATACATTTATTAAATAAAAATACATAGCTTAAAAGAATTGTTAATATTTTTGTTCGTTATAACGGCTTATTCAACAATTGAATTACACGACTCTTCAATTAGGTAATAATAATCACAATTAATCCAAAGATAGGTTATGTCATCCCATAAGTTTTCAATTGGATTTAGATCCGGACTAGAGCTGGCCAATTGAAAAAACGACAACATAACTTTTTTGTTTTGTACCAAACATTTAATTGGAGGATGATGAATGTATTGTTTATCGTCTGATCCCAATCTATTGAACTCCATCATTCCAAAGTAGTGTTCGTCAAAGATTTGAAGAATAACTAATATATTGATCTTCTAAAATTTTCTTGTCTTGTTCCATTATACACACTGATATTGACTCAATTAATTCATTTTTTATTTGCCTACAGATTCTTCCAATTTATATGTCTATAAAAGAATTTGTTTTTTTTTACAACGTTTTCTTTATTTTTTGTATTGAGTGTGTTGTTTAATATTTTTTTTAAATAATATTGTTGTTGTATATATGTATATTTTTCGGGAGTATTTTAAGTATTTAGCGATATCAGCAATATTTAGATTTGATGTTTCATTTTAATTATTTCCCTCTTCTCTGGAGTTCAATGTTTCTTTCTTTCTACTTAAAATTAGTTAGTTATTTAATAAAATGAGTAATATAAATCCTATTAAGAATAAATTCTTACTATTAAAAGAATTGTTAAATAGTGCCATAATACATCAAACTAATATGTGGGTTTAAAGTAATAATCTCTATCGTTTTTAAAATGTGCGACGAAAGCACAAAAACGTATAGAAGATTGAAATATATATTTTATTCTGACTGGACGATATTTGAATTAAATCCTTCTATGAAATATCTTCTAAAATGTTTAATTTTAAATTTTACGCAACTTCTCTGGTCACCACTGTAAATCTAGAGAGGTGTAACTATGAACTGCGGGAGGGAGTACTGTAAATATGTTTTAATGCTCCATTGGGCTTGATATATTTCAAATATAGATATATTACAAAAAAAACGTATAGATTTGTAAAATATCAACCCCTATGCGTGTTTCAATAAATTCTATTATACGCATTGTGTATTACGTGGACCTTTTGTAAATGAATTAACCACTAAAACTAACTATATTGTCTGACCACCTGTCTCAGTGACAGTTACTGAACTGACACACCCCAATCGGTACACAAACTCTCCCTTTTTTAGTGCTCCGTATCCAAAACGAAATAATTTTCTAGTGTCAACCATTCCTTATATGGCACATTTGCAAGTATATCAGTGTACGTGTAAAAATATACATAGATAATTTTCCTGCGTATATTTTATCGTGCAGACTTGACTAAAATTTTTAGTGATAAATTCATACACGAAAAATAATAATTTGCTTGTAGCCTGATAATCGTATTCCGGAAAATAATTCCAATATATCAAAATTTCATAACGATAAATCGTCGATTTTAATAATATAAATTGTTGATTTCCGACCGCAAAATTTATTAAAATTGTTCATTTGCCTGATTTAATAATAATAATTCGAACATGTCGTTTTTCTAGTGTGCAAACTAGGTTGCTTTACAACGGGCCTAATTATTCAATTGTTATTTATAGATTATAAATATTTATACACTATATAAAATTATATTATATGTACTACACACTTTTCATTATTAATATCAATATTTAATTATTAATAATAAATACTTTGTTCTCAAATTTATGTAGTATTCCATGTTACATACATATTTCACATACCCGTAGTAGCCAAAACCAAAATTTGAGTCAGTTTTGTGAAATTTACATAGGAAAAATAATATTTTTTATATAATACAATTAAATCACGAGATTCGGCTCCGGATCACATATAATTCTCTGTATTACCATGGAGTTTTGAAAATTTACTTCTTGAGGTGGGAACGATATGAATTTTCATTGAATTCCGACGGCAATCAGCAGACACAATCAGCAATTGCATGGTGAAAAGGGATTCCAACATTCATATGCAAAATCGATATTTTTCAATGTAAAGAATGGGGGCTGGTTGACTTCGGAGCGAAGCTGTTAGAGATTGATAAAAGTCGACAGGCCTCCTTGCCAATCACCGTGTCACATTCAATCTCTGAGTAACTAGATTTACACAGACCCTCTTACTGCACCCTCAATTTTCTTCTCGACAAGCCGCCAAATTAGACCCTTAGAGCAGCAATAATTCAATATTTATTTTAAAATTTTAGAGAAATTAGGTTTTATAATCAATAAACATTATTAAAGAATGCTCTAAATCCAAATATTTATTTTTATGATTACTCTCTGCAGTAGAATTAATTAAATTAAATTTTATTTCTGATAATTAACAACAAGTGAAATAAACAAATCTATATAAATTTGATTACATACTATAGATTTATATACATATTATATACAAAAACTAGTATAATAAATATTATTTCAATAAATCTAAGTTTTGTCTATATATGAACAATGTCATAAATTATAAAAACATCCATTAATGACAAGGAACTATAATAATTGTTTATTTTTAATAGAATTTATATAGTTAAATATTTTACAAAATTTAATTATTTTGGCAGACACTTTGAAAAAATTTTCTTCTTCTAGTGGCACTGACTTTAAATACAAATTATACGTTTAGGTATTCAACAATAATGTAATACAATTTTAATCATTAAAATATTTACTTTCGAAGTATTGTTGAAAAAATAACATTACAGGTAAACAAATTTTAATTAATTAGGTTGGATACAAAACAGGTACATATTTAATATTAAATATATATAATTATTAATATCGTTAATATCAAAATTTCGGTTAGTTTAGAATATATTTTATGCTTTTATGTTTAACATAGATGTTTAAGTAATTCACAATAATATGCATTTGAGTTATTAATTTTTAAGGCCCGCATGTTTTCATTATATTATTTTGTTAATAGTCTTTTGAAGAAATAACATTTTTTAATATTTTTAAAAGGCTAAAATAACAAAGGATATTTGGGATTTAGAACATTTTTAATATTATATTTATGTAGGAAAATACTCCCTGGTGTATTACATTTTTCCGTGACGTGCAAACAAATTTGCTTTCACAAACAAAATTTTTATTAGAGTGGATAGTTCAAAGCCTGAGTAACGTTCTTATTCGTTTAGGATTGTCATTTGCGTAGTATTTTATATACAAATTTAATAGCTTATTTAAAATATTATTTGTTACAAATCTTATTGTTTATAATTATAAAATCGTGAAATAATAATAACAATAATTATTGAAGTAACTATTTTAAAATGTTTTGATTTGAAAAAAATCTATTCACTATCAACTGATTCATTGTCTTTTTTTTGAGATATCGGAATAATTTTATAATATAAGTTAAAATACCTGCTTATGTCTTATTGATCCGACAATATTCAAAGATTTAAAATCTGAATTGAAAAAACTCTTGTAAAAAACTGTGATTGGTAAAGTTGCTTACGCGATTACAATAGACATTTCGCAAAACCTTATGTTTATTGTTATTAGTAATCAACTACAAGAAAAATAAACGATGTGATGATGGAGATGCCATAGATTACTTCGACGTTAAAGTTAACTTATCACTTTTTCTAATTCGTGAATTTAAGTACACTTGTTAATATATAGAAACAGTTTATTACCACAATAAAGTATTAAATTTTTGAAAGATAATCGTAACTCCAATTTTGCCAAAACTGGAGTTACGATTATTTATATCTACGGTACCGACTTGTATTGATCATTTGGCCTCTTGGTAGCTAATATTTTTTGTGTTTACATATTATTTTCAGCAAGTTTATCAGCTTCAACTGATTGCACATACCGATGAGAATTGTCTTAATCAACTAAATTTTCGTCGCATGTAACAATACGATGAATAAAAGACTTATTTGCGTTGCGTGCAAGGAGACAATTGACAATTGTCAAACGCCTAATTTTGTTATCCTCCTTAATGGAATCTATTTGTCCAGCTTTTTAATGAAATTAATTGCACGAAGCCTCTTTCTAATGGTTGATTCATTATAGTTTAATGACTTCATCACTTACAGCATCTTCTCCCAACGCATTGCGAATGCGACGTGCCGCTTCTGCTGCTTTAATTACAACACTTGAATACCCCATTTTCAACCCAAAAAACATTTTTAATAAAATGTAGGTAAAAAATAAATTGAAGAGCATGTATAAAAGTTTAATTTAAAATTATTAAAATATAAAATAAGAATTTATTCAAATAAATTATGAATCAAAAACGTAAATTACTTTTTTCATTACCTAACAATTATAATACAAAATCGTTTAATATTTTAACGCGCAAACATTTTACGATTTTTAAACTGGCAAACACCCTATGGTAATTATCACGAAATTCTTTGAGTGTGAAAAGACCAATTTGAACAAAAATCGTCGATAACATCCCTACATAACAGCGCCCACATTTTCCCCCACACCTAATGACGCCCATTTTATGTAATTTTGGCCGTTTTGACCAAGTGCATAAATTATATGGATTGGGACAATAATTCTACGTGTGAACTAACATACGGACCCATATTTATCATATTTAATCGAATGTAATGTATTTTCATAGAATCATATTATGATGTGAGGGGTGCAGATGTGAAAAATGCCAAATGCAATAGACAGGCGCTATTGAAGTTTTAAGCAGATTAAACTTTATCTTAACAGAACATTTCTTTTATTTTAAACATCAATATTATAAAGATTTAATTTAAACTCTATGTGAATGGGATTTGAGGTATTTTTTATTAAAACGCCAGAAATGTTTCTTATCAATTATTTCAATTGCACAACACAATGTCGGTACAAAAAATAAATAAATAATTTAAATGAATGGAGAACGTTGTTATATACAAAAAAAAGGTTTAAAATAAAAAGATATCGGAATAATTTTATAATATAAGTTTTAAAATACCTGCTTATGTCTTATTGATCCGACAATATTCAAAGATTTAAAATCTGGATTGAGAAAACTCTTGTAAAAAACTGTGGTTGGTAAAGTTGCTTACGCGATTACAAAAGACATTTCGCAAAACCTTATGTTTATTGTTATTAGTAATCAACTACAAGAAAAATAAACGATGTGATGATGGAGATACCATAGTTTACCTCGACATTAAAGTTAACTTATCACTTTTTCTAATTTGAGGTATTTTTTATTAAAACGCAAGAAATGTTTCTTATCAATCATTTCAATTGCATAACACAATGTCGGTACAAAAAATAAATAAATAATATAAATGAATGAAGAACGTTGTTATACAAAAAAAAGGTTTAAAATAAAAAAAAAAAACATTATGAAGAAAAAACTACTTTAGGCTAAATGAAACTTTCAGGAAAATGAAATATGTCTCTAATAAAAATTTGGGAGTGGGGACAAAATGTTAGAAAAACATTAGTTATCTGTGAGAAATCAAGTGGTTTTTGCAGGCTTTCTGATTTCACGCTATGAGTGATTACATTAATTTGACAGTTGGAGAGTTCTTGATAGATGTACTCGATTTTTCTAATAAGAAATATAATGATGATGTATTACTGTATGGTGGATCTAGGAGGAATGACGCCTCCAACAAAATAACAAAAACAAAAAATCAGGATCGCAGTAAACTGAATTTTCAAAATTTTATAAACATGTTATGCTCATAAACATTCCGATTGAATTTTAAACTTAATGGTCACATTTGATTTCTTTTAGGTGAGTACAGCAAAAGCTATCTGATCTATCTGACCCAATTTTCTTATTTTTGTACAACATCAGTTTTACAAGAATAAGAAAACTGGTTTCATTTCGTTATTTTGAGCTTTAATCAGATAAAATTTTTGAATAAAAATCTCAATAAATTTAAATAAGGCACGCATCCGTAAATCAGCTTTTTCCTAATTATATTCAATGGTTAACTGGAAGCGTATAAACGGGTGAGCGTCGAATTCATTCTGTCGAGTCCACCACGGATTGATAATGACATTACTGGGAATCTTATTCACTGAGTTGCTTTTGTAATTATATTGTCAGGTGTTTGCAACAACTTGTAACTTACTGGAGCCTACCTGTTAAGGGATGAAGTAACGCGGAAATAGGAAATTAGTATTGTTAGATATATAATTCCATCGAAAAGCAGGTTATAATTAAATTAAGAATATCTGATTATAATTATTAGTTCATTGGTGTCTGAAACATCAAGATAGTAAACAAACGTTTATAAATATGTTAGTTATCTTTCTATTTGTCGATTTATTAATACATTAAGACTTATTATTAAATTATTTCCGTTATTTGACTGAGAACGTATATTTGTATTACATATTGTTACTGTGCTATCTGTTTCCTCAGTTTCCTGTCGAGTTTATCTTGACTGACGCCCTTTTATCCTATTTCAATTCATTCTAACTCTCTAATTCTGGCCTAGTCTAACAAACTAAACGGCCGTGGCAGGAGTCTTTTGAAATAAGAGGTTACAGTGCTACATTATAATACATTTATTTATGCCAAATTTAATTAATTCTCGTAATAATTGGTTATCTTTTAAATGTATATACAAGGACCATTTAAAAAAATATTTGTACTTTATTTAGAAACTTGCTCCTGAATAAAATAAAAAAATGTAAAACATTATAAAAGTATACAGAATTGATATTTGCAATTAATTCTTCATTCAGATAGTCACAGTAAAATATATAATTTGGATTTCCAGGCTTTATTATGACAATTAAGATAAAATAAGATAATTTTTTGTTCAGCCGCCTGAAAATATAGAGTGTTAGACACAATGCCAATATGTGGCTGAAATATAAAGATTTAGAAGTAAATTTCTTCCCATCTTTTTATCATATGATTTTTATATTTTGTCTGGATCTTTTTTCTTGTAAAATAATTGGATTTAGAATTCTAGAAGAAAATCTGAGTGAGAAAGAATGTAAAAGATGACAGCAGTAAATAACAAAGCTTCTAGGGTAGCAAAAGATGAACGATTAACCAAATATCGAAAAAAGTATAGACATTTAGCGTGTAACGTTCTTTCTATCATATGGTTTTTATCTGGTCTTAGAATTTGTACTTGATGATAATCAATCCATAACTTCCTATATCATTTACAAAACGGGCCGCATGCAGCTCTCTGACTGTTCATTGCCGACCGTTGATCTAAATATGAAAAAATAATACTCCCATATTTTTTTAGTGCACTCGAAAACTGTGGGAGACGATTTTTTTATTTACAATATACATTGATTTAGAATTTTATATGAATTTTAAATGAAAATCTTTGACTTTTAAATATTTATAATAGTAGAGTGTCTGGGATAGCAAATGACTATGTATGATTCATCTGTGATTGCTGGTCCTTCATAAACAAAGATCTAAGACAAAAAATAAAACTTTTTAAGTTCAGTGCACCCAAATTACTGTGGTAAATGATTTTTATATTTCTAAAATTTAATTTTTAAACTGAATTCCTAAAAATCTATACACTTAGTGTGAAAAAGAATATAAATGATTTTGCCTATATATATATATATATATATATATATATATATATATATATATAGCCAGAAAAATATAAATATTTAGTAGTAAATGTCTTGAGTAGTTTCTATCATATGATTTTTAAATTTTATCCGGTCATACCGATTTGTAATAATAAAATATTCTAAAAATGCAAGTATACCTTTATCTAGAAGAAAGGTCTAAATGAAAAAAAGAATAAAAAAAGAAACGCTTTTTATACTAAGGGCACCCAAAATACCTACATAAAAATTTTTGACATTTGATCTTTTACAGTATGCATAATATATTTTCAACAAAGGAATTGAAAGAAAAGATGTTTCAAAATATATTAAACAAGAAATTTACAACATATCTGAAAATATTTTCCGAAGAGTAGGCAATATAAGAAAAGCAAAATGTGCGAAATTACGACGAAACAGCAGTAAACAGTAAGAGACGTATCAGTAACGGGCTACCTCCAACTGAAGGAATTGGATTTTTACGACACAATGCTATTTTACTCAATGGAAATACCGAGCACCATAATCTTCCTAGACTTGTCAAATATTCATCGAAATACTAAACGTAAATAGGAACCAATTCTATTAAACAATACAATAATATTCTGAAAATCAGCAGTGGTTTTAAACAGTTTGCAAGCGTGATATAAGTAATCTCCTTTTGTCATCCCCTTTCGTATTGCCTTGATTAAACTTATTTATTATTTCTATTTTAATAAAGTGCCTATGGGGGGAGGACAAGAATGTGAAAACTATAAATCCCCGTCGGTGTCATTAAAATACACTGCCGTCGTTATAGTCAGTTAGAGCGAAACGTGCCTTCATAAAATTCCTCCGCAATTACATTATTGGCCCTTTATTATTGAAACTAGTATTAAATATCGCAGTCGACTATTACGGTTTTAATACAGAGCCATAAATTTTGTAACCACTAGCTTTGATGACGTTGAAGTAAATTAAACATTTTGCATATATGAGAACTGATTTTGAGTCCACACATACACACTCATATCGTGTACATTTGAACAAATGAGTGGGTGTTAAATATGCATTTTGATTTTGATAAAACTTGCATCGATTTGTTGCACTGATGAAACTATCCCAATATGCATACATAATAAACCTACATCACAGCCGAAGCAAATATGAACAGCGTTCTATACTGGTACTCCTATTTCAAGTTTGTATTAAATATGTAATTTTGTTAAAGTCGTTTAAACTCTCATATTGTACATTATTTCAGTTACATTTAGTTTTTCACTGAAATACCTCTAGATCCCATCCCATCTCGAAGGTATTCCACGGAGTGCTGTTTGGAGAGGGATCAGGAAATATCACGGGGTAATCAGATTCTAGGGGGATTTTTTTTTCTTTTGTCATGTACATTAATAATAAGTCTCGAACACCATGGCCTCTATCCCGGGAGACCACGACACTAGTTAGGGTAAAAAAAACCATTATCAAAGTAACCATTCCGTGAAGTGGCTTTGCAGGCATCTATAGTTTATGGCTCGAGGGGGTCAGATACCGAACTGATTGCGAGTTGAAACAGGCACCGGAGTGCGATTGCTGTTTCACCCCCATAGTTGATACAAAACGTCACCGGACCTGAATTATACGGTCTGTTTGGGTTTATTAAGAGGACACGTAATTCTACTAATATATTATTCAAGATAAGTCATAACTATGGGCCCATCGAATGTTGCAGATCGATAAAATTTAAGTGTTTCATATATCATAGGAACGTTTTGTATTATGAGATATGTCGGGTTATTAAATAAAAACGAAAAATTTAAATGCTTATCCCCATCATTTTACAGTGTTATATAATATTAAAAAAGAAGATGGTTTCAATGAAAATACTTACTATTAATTTTGATGATTACGAGGACACTAGGAACTATAAGGATTGTTGGAATACATATAGGTTCACCATTTACTTATAATACTGAGTAAAATTACAGAAACAAATATAAAATATGTAAAATATTATCTCTTTTACAATATTTAATTATTTATAATTTTTAACACGCTATATACAACACGTCTTTGAAAGAAATTCCGTATTTAAGAAAAAACATTTTCTTAATATTCCAAAAAATTGAGCTCCATAAAATGTTTTGTCCTTTAAGTGTTAATTTAAGTGTACATTTAAAGCAGTTTATAATATCAAAGAATAATGCAAAGAGTTATGCAAGTTGACATTTCTAAGTAATTGGAATTAAAAAGGTCCAGTATTTCCAAAACCATGAAATTTTATCCACGAAGAGGATCCATAGTTAATGGTCCTTAGATGAAGTGGACCTAGAAAGACAACTAGCAACTCACCATGTATGATCTTTTCAGGGGATGCCGACATTCCTGTATATACAGTTCGTCTGAGGGGAACTGTTTATTACCAAGTGGAATACAGTGATGTTTTCTGATGAAAGCAAGTTTAACTTGCATAATTCAGATGGTATTCATTGGGTGAGATGTCAAAAGAACAACTTCAACAACTGTACTGCTAAAGGTTGTTACAGGAACTGTAATGGTTTGAGGATACTTTTCTGGTACTGAAGTGGGTCCTTTAAGAAAAATTAATAGAATAATAAATATACACCAATAAATATTAATGCTAAATCAATTTGGTAACACAATGTTATCGTATGCAGAAAACAGTCCAATTATATGGTGGTTTCAGCATGATAGTGATCATACGGAAAAAGTTATAAAGTAATGGTTGTTCTATTACAAAAATATAACAATTTTGAAATAGTCATCAAAAAATATGAAATTGTAACTTTAAATTTGCATATTTATATGTATTTTCTTTAAAATTTATTTTAATATTTAATTTTTATTTATAAATGAAATTAATAATATATGTTTAAAATATGTTACATTGTTGACATAAAAGAAAGTTGTTTAATTTATCATTATTAAAAATATAAATATATATATCCTGTTAAATCCTGGAGGTGTTTTACCGGTGAAAAAGTAAATCTAAACAATAAATTAAATGGTATGCGTTGGTATACGATAATACGTTTTTAATAAAATTCTCGTCACTTATATTAAACAAGTGGTTATAATTCATCTAAATAATGCACGTATTCCTGCAGCTGCACATTTTAAAATGTTAAGCAAGAGGGTAGAAAAATGAAATTTAAACGGGGGTGCTTTATTTGTTTTCTGACTTGCGATTTTTAATTAATTTTAATTTTGACGGTCCGCCGTTTGCACAATTCGTTTAATTGCCAGAAATTAATTCAATTAGCGAACCGGAATCAATTAGGGGAGTCCGTCTTCGTTGACTATTTTATAAATTAGCTAAGGAAATTACGTTTTCATGTCTATGTTTTATAACAACCATCTGTTGTTAACATTTTACGATTAGTTATTTTCAATTATTATAAAAACAATATACAAGGTGTTTTAAAATAATTAAAAGTGATAAAATAATTTATAATCGAAGTCTGCTTCAAAATATACAAAAATGTCAAAATTATTGCTAGATAATATTGACTCACTAGTACGTATCTATTTATATTGGCCCGTTCCAACTTCACCTGCGTCCCGCAATTACCTTCACCCAGTTGAACGACTATCATTATAAAAATTGTTCTATAATAACTATATTAGATGCCGGCAAAGGGCGCAGACATACTGAGGTACATGTCTTGTTAGTACAGCTGCTGAATCCTCACCTCTACTAATCATTTCGTGGCAAGCAGTCTTTAAAAGGTAATGTGTATCTCGCTTGGGCTAACATGTTATTTAGAATGAATTTATGATCATCCCGACTCCTAATTTTATTTAAATTATAGGTGTAATATTTTTTGATATGTACATAAGTAACATAAATGTAAAGTTATGGGAAGTGATACAGTTATTTTATGAAATCCACGTCATCAAGTAAGTATTGTTTCGTGTAAAAAGTTTGAAATTTTTGTGTGCCTTCATGTAGCTATTCAAATTTACTTAATTTCATCTGGTTTTTACTCAAAATGATTGTTAACAAAGGTAATGTTTAGAAGAAAGCATAGAAAAAATTTCTGAAGGGTAGCTTGAATGTCACCTAAGAAGTGTATGAATATTTACATATGTATTTACAGACTGTCTACTATAAGAGGAGTTCTTTAGCATATGTATTATTGATTTGGGATTTTGATGTGTCATTTAAATAAAATTTTGAATAGGTAATCAACTTTGTACATTGTAATGGGAAAATTAAAAATGTGTCTAATTTTTCATCACTTCTATGTGATTTATTCAAAAAGATACATAAAAAAATTGTACCCAAAATGTATTGGTGAAACTAAGACCTGTTGTCGAGTAGATTTTATACATTTCGTTTATCTGAAATTGGAAAAAATTATAAAAATAAATAAAATTCACGAAATTTATAATAACATTAACGTTCTATGTCTTAAAAATTTTAAATTAGTTTCTTTAAAACTATCGGTAATGCTAATAACTAGAATCAGCTTTAAGAGGGTGCAAGCAGGTTGAAACTATACTAAAAGCTGTTTACATATGACAACATATCTTAGCTTAGCCAAAACATTGCATGTGTAAAATTTGCAGTTACTTGACAGCAATATAACACATCACACAACAAATTGCGTTCTGGAAGTTTTATACTCAAAAGCTCAATATAAAGATACATTGGCCGTCTTATGGTAGACACTTTGTATGAAGTATAATAGACTGTATAAATTGACTTTTGATATTACTTAGTCTTGTGGAATAAGATCAAGAGGAAATTGTGTAAAGCTAAATTAGTAGAAAAAGATAGAGAGTATTTAAAAGTGCAAAGGATTTATAAGAACAAAAGTTACGAAATTAAAATGTAATAAAATTTGTGTGCAAAAAGTTGAAATTAAAAAAGTCTTTCTTACAATTCCCATACAAATTTCTTTAAATACTGTCCACCGAGCGAGATACTCGTAAAGCAAATTTTCAATGAAAATAAAATGCTCAGTTTATCGTCAGAAGCCATAGACTAAATATGTATGTGCAGTTCCGATTTCAATTCCTTACTCCAAACTCGTAATTGTAGGATTAACACACGAACAGGATAACCATAAATCGAGAACTCGTGTCCCGCTGTTCCGCAAAGTCATTTGTGTGCGTTTGGGCGCGCTTAAATGTCACCATATAAGTATAATAATAGTATTTGTAGCGATATTAGGTCTATAAAACAGAGTCCTGTCCTTGTAACCCAAGTATTAAGACAAGTTGACAAAGGGGCTTGTATGTGGGTGCGGATGAATGGAGAATGGGATCGGACAGTTGAATCAGCAGATAACAGGAAATCTCACTTGGCTTTCGCCAATAATCGGAAATTTCGATTCTGGACGTACCTCAACGTTGTCGGGTGCATGCGTCTATGATGCGTTTGGATTCGTTTAGTTAAAAAGTTTATTTTCAGTATTTTTGAGGATTATCGATCTTTTGTCTCGGGGCTCCACGAAGCACCCCTAGGGGTGGAAAGGAAGTGGTAGTGTGACAGCTGTCATAAAAACTTCCCCTTCCGATATTTCACCCCACGGCGCGGCACGTGACTACACAACAAACGGTATTGAATCATAAGACCCCCTCCCATCCCCCGTTCACGGGATCGTTTGGTAAGGTGAACTCTGCTCTCTGACGACATTGACCATTGGGAGTGATTGTTTTTTTTTACGTTGTTTCTACTGACCATGCCATCACAGGATGTCTTTTCTGCGGAACTCCGGAATTGCGAGAATTAACAATGATGTTGACAAAGAGAGATTAATCGAAATTGGATCGAATATAGGTAGCGGGATTAGTTTTTTATATAAATAAATATTTACTGGATAAGAGCATGGATACATCCGCATTTTTACTTTTAACTGATTTAAACAGAATAAAGGGGGTTTCAGAGAATGAATAAAAATAGATATTTAAATTAATGTAGTCATTAATCAAAATGCGGAAATTCGTGAATAGTCTGCGTAATCACTGATCGCATTGCCGGCAAAGACTGTAATTTAATGAAAATTAAGTACCGTTTCAAAATTTAAAATAACTTTTATTCTGCAAATTACCATTATAATAATCAATTTATTGTCAACGTTCTACGAATAAACGCATATCTCAGTATTTGGAAAGAAGAGATCAACCTCAATTTTACACAGTGGGTGCAATTAAACATGGTGTTGGATATGTGAGGGTTTGAGGATGCTTTTCGGTACTGATGTGGGTCTTTTAAGAAAAATGAACGAAATAACGAATATATAACAGGATATGAACATCCTCAGCAACACAATGCTACAGAATGTAGAAGAAAACATTCCAATTATATGGCGCTTTCAGTATGATAATGAATCCAAGAATTCACCTCCAGATCTTACCTCATTGAGAACCTGAAATTCTGATGAATTATATAATATAGTTGTTGCAGCAACATGGAATTCAATTCCAAAACATATCTACAATTTTAATGGCTCTATTAGAATAGACCCTTAGAAGTTTTAAAAAACAAGAGATCCCATAAAGTATTAACTTAATTAAATAATTATGAAAATTAATTTGTTTCTTTAAATTTGTTCTTCATTTTGTATACAATTAATTATAAGTGAAATTTGTAATATATGTTTAAAGTTTTATACAGTTTTATTATTGACGTAAGAGAAACTTATTTAATTTATTATTATTTACAAAAATTATACAATAAAATTGTTTGTCTAATTTTACTCTGTACTGGATATATCTATATTCTGGAGAGGTTTTTTCATTTAAAAAGTAAATTTAGACAAAAAACTAATTGATATTGATTTACTAATGAACCTATTTATAAAAAAGTATATTATACTATGTTTTTAATAAAATCCCTATTACTTACATGGAACAAGTAGTTATAATTCAACTGAAGAAAAGGTCAATCTCAATTTTGATCTCATCTGCTGAACAAAAATGTCGTATTACGTAAAAAATTGGTCAATGACAAAAATAAATAAAAGTTATACGAAGAAATAAATATCTGGATATATATATATATATATATATATATATATATATATATATATATATATAAATATAAGATAAAACCTCCTCTTTAACGTTTTGACTTCTATATTATTAACTAAAGAAAACTAAACTAAATTTTTTTTAGAACTTGGTCAAATAGTTGACTAGTAGTCAATATGTTAAATTCCATTTCTTGAGTTAAGAAAATTTTAAGTACTGATCTGGTTTACCAACTTCAACCCATTGTTCAAACCGGTGAAAATTATCGTAACCAACCCATTTTTCGTCGCATGTAACAATACAATCGATAAATGGCTCATTTGCGTTGCGTGCAGGGAGAGAATTGGCAATTGTCACATGCCTAATTTTGTTATCCTCACTTAATTTATGTGCAATCCATTTGTCCAACTTTTCGATGATTTGATGTAATTCATTGAATAAAGCCTCTCTCTAATCATTGATTTATCGCAGTTTAATGACTGGCCTATTTCCAAACATGTTGGACGTGATATTGCTTAATTTTATTGTTTAATAAGGACTAGGATTACAATTTGAATACGCATAATTATTTAAAAAATAATAATTAAGGTGCTTCACGTAAAAAATTGAACATTTTCATTGTAATTAAAATCATAGTACGTTTATCGCCTCCAGATTTCGTTCAAATCGATTTGTCATTTTTCGTTGAATTAAGTTGTATTTATTTCGAATTGAAAATGAACATTTAAATTTATGATAATTACAGGTGTCCCGGTGGCCGATTCCCCTCGCATCTTGCCGGCTCGTTCAATTATTAATTTAATTTCGGTCGCAGTTGGTTTAGTTTTATTGCCCGCTACTTCTAAATACGTAAATATCATGAATATTTACCGAGGAAAGGAGTTTCCACACGCATGCATATTTATGTTTTCCAGCTTGGTGTGCCGTTTATATGTATGCGCTGAATGCAGAGACAAAATCGTAATTTCATGGTTAATAATTTTTAATTGCCTTACACATTACGATTAATTTTTTAATTGTCCAATTAACAGAAAGCTAAAAATTATCGAATGACGTGGAAGTTGTTTCTTGAACGTTCAGTTTAATTCTCCTGCAAGGATCCTGGAGGCATTTAATCCCAACCACTCGAAGGTAATAATGAATGGCCAAGGCGTGCAAAGGAAAGTTGTTGTCAATTTCATGCATCGTAAACGACAGGCGAAACACAGAGTCTCAAGAGAGTCCGGACCGAACAACACACAGAACTGACATTTAATTAGACAGCCGACATGAATTCGGGTTATTCATGAAGATCTAACTCTCGTCGGTTACAAAAGAGAGGCGGAACGGGATTCGCATATCGGAAAAACAGCATCCAGTCCCAGTCGGTGGAGCTAAATTGAGATCAAGTTATAAACACTACATGTCGCGCACAGACGTAACTCTCAACATAAACTCCGAGCGCCTTGTCTCCTTAAACTAATGATTAGTTAACGTAATAGACGGATGATGGTTTCAAAAGTGTTAACTATAAGACAGTTGGTTGACTTCAAATTTGATATACTTACTTAGCTATATACAGGGTGACTTTTAACATGAAATACTTATTTTAACAAGTATATAAGTGACAAAACAACTAAATTTGCCAATAAATAAATACTTTTTAGAATTAAACCGTTTATTACGTATAAATTGGATAATGACAAAAATAAATAATAGAATATCTAGACCAAGATAGATGAGGTAGAACTTCCTATTTAACATTTTGAAACTTATTTTGTCTTTCTGTTGACCAAAGAAACTCGTCTTTGTATAAATCCACCAAGTAATTTGAAAGAAAATAGAATTCCCAAAAAATATTTATTTAGCTTGAAATATTGATATGATCGAATATGTAAATATTCTAATTAAATTCCAAATAAGTATATTTGATGAAGTTCGTTAAGGATAATGAAGAGTAATGAATGATAATTATAACGTTTTCAGTATTATAATTAAACAGAGAACGAAGAGAGACAAAGAACAAAGATAATATTTACGGTCAATTTTGTGATCATTATCATAAAATCAATTTCGAATTATGGTAGAAGTAGATATTTAAAGAAAATTATTTTAATCAATAGTAAAAGTGAACTTTATCATTAAACCAAAATATTAAGAAATAAATATTTTAATATCGAAACTAAAACAAATTATAATAATATTTATTTGTGTAATTAGACAAGCGAACAGATTTGATGAAGATGTAACTCCAGGAATGAGATTAACACATTGGAGAAGAAAGTTCGAGTCTTACGTGTTCAGCACACCTTTACAGACAATTGGACTTCGGAAGATTGTAGAAAATTCTAATAATAATATCTATTTATATAAAAATTTCGGCATCAGCAAAAAGTGTTGAATTTTCCAACGCTGTCACTATAAACCAGAACTTCAATTTCTTTTTTGTTGTCCTCCTTAATAAACTCATTTTAACGAAGCTCCCACTAGGCATTATAACCTTTTGGAAATCAAAATGAATAATGTTATTATAAGCACATCTAACCAAGATAATAGTGGGTTCAAGAGGTTTTCTTCGTGAAATCATGAGGCAGACGATACCGAGTTTACCCACCATGGTCTCATAAATTGGGTGGCTGGCTCCATTACGAAAGTCAATGATAATACTTTGTTCATCTTCGTGTATATTGTTACATTATACGTTCTTGACAGTCCTGTTACGCACTTAATATACTAAATCGATTGTCTCCTCATCAATTTATTCACCAATTGTATAAAAATACACAACTGAAAATAAAATAACAACAAAATGTGATTTATATTACTAGCTTATTCTATATACTCGCTAACTCAAATAAGGTTGAAATATCCTTGTTTCCTTCGTATTGTAACTTTGATCTGGATTTTTTACATTACAAGTATTTTTTTGTTTATTTTTTCTTCACCGAAATGAATAATTTATAATTATTATGTGAGTAATATACATAAATTTGGTTAATCCAAAAGATGAATTCGAATTAGTTATCTAGTCAACCACGATATTTTACCTCGAAATTAATCAGGATACAGGAAGTCCCCTAGCACAACAACACTAACGCAAGTAATTGGCTATATATTTGAAGCAACAGACATTGATAGAATTGGGGCACTAATTTTATTAAATCTTACAGCATTTGTATGCTGATTGATGACTGTCAAATGCCTTATTTCTCCGAAAACGAATTACAAGCAAATCTCTAAAATTACATCAAGCCGTGATTCTATTAATAAAAACTTGAAGGGACACAATTTAATAATGAATTTAGGTGTGACTTGTCAAAAATATTGTTGAAAACCTTATCCGATATTTTATTAAAAGTATTGACATCATTGTGGAAAATATAAATTCTGTTCGTGACCAGAAAAATTAAGAACTGAACTGATGATGGCTTGACTACTTAGAATATAAAATATGTATTCAAGATCATTCTTGTAAATCAATTTTAATGAAGATCTGTGATCAGAGCATAGAGAATAATCAAATAATATTTTTATTTGTTTTTAGTCACATTCGAAATTAGGAAAAAATCAGATGAATCTCAAATTTGTTTCAATCATGAATACTGATTCAGATAATAATTGAATTTTATCTTAAGATTTTATCCGTTACTAAATTCTCTCGAATTTCATTTAATCGTATTTATTGTATTTTAATTATTAAAAAAAGTTAAACTGGACGAATCATATATGCCCAATATAGTAATAAACGGATCTGGTAAATCATTAAGTTGGTAGAACACTGAGTGTCACAACTCTTAGGAGAAGATTCGGAAAAGCTGCTTTAAAAGGATAAGGTTCGAAAGAAACAATTGCTTTCTAAAAGCAATATATAAGAAGATTGGACAATTATTGTGTGGTCTGTGTAGTGTATAAAAGCCCGTTTTAAATAATAATATAATGTAATGACATTAATATATAATGCATATAAAAAGTTCATCATATAATTTATTTACATTTTAGCATATGTAAGACTCCTAGTTAATGAGGAACATTTTACCGAATGTGTTGTACCTACCGTGAAGCGTGGACAAGGTAAGGTGATACAGGACTGCAAGGGTGCGAATGATAATGTCCCAAATCACTTTTCAACCACCTATCACTAATCATTGATTTAAATAAAATAAAAATAAGTTGATAGAAAGGACTATCCAATCTCCAGATCCAATTTGCCATCTGTCGTTTCACTTAAAAGTCAGATATGGAAGCGGAACGTAAAATCGAAGCTAGAGACTGGTGTTACTAAAAAGTCTACCAAATATTAATAAAAAATAAATAAAAACAGTAATTAAAAGTATTTTTGTCTTATTTTAACTAAAGACATATAAATAATATCTCAAAGCATTGATAATCGATCTGGTTATATTTTAAAAAATAATTGTTTTATCTTCTGCTCAAGGAAACATGTCTGCAAAACATAATATACTTATTATTATTATTATTATTTTCAATATTCCAATTTAAATCTAATGATATTTTAATAAAAAAAAAAATAAAAAAGGATATTGAAACATTCTTTTGATAAATAACAGGTTGTCATAAAACAAAACGTGTGATTTTAATATAAACATATCGTACAAATCAGGTGAAACCACTGACTTTTAAACATATAAACCTCAATGCGAGCAAATATATTTTCTAATGGTCTCATATCGTATTCCACGTTTGTTTTAATATCTTTCTTATTGATTTTTTAGAATATTTTTAGCGCAATAATTATTAATTCGTCACACATACACCACATTTAATTTTTTTATTTGTCATATGTTTTCATTGTTTTTCAAGATGATAAATATATTATTTGTTTTGACTTTTTAATTATTTGCCAAAAATATAATCCTGTTTTTTATTACAGTCGAATATTTTTAATATTCCCTACTTATAAAAATATCTAAAATTTATGTACGGTCTAATAAAATTGCAATTTATAATAACATATTGCGTTATAAAATGCACACATTCGGCAAATATGATACTCAAGTGTTCATAAAGGATCCCACATGTCAGGAACAAGTAACATCGACAAAAAGCCGCTTTATTTATCTACATAATGAACATAAACAAGCGGCGTTTTGTTTTTGGCAGAGTTTAGAGCCTTTCAACGGAACTGGCAGTCTGCATCGGATAATAGAGAGTGGATCTTGAAACGTTCGTATCCGTTTTTGGAGTAGAAACACGAGGATCATTATCTAGGAAAAGTGACTTTATACCTAAGCAGTGTAACTGGCAGGTTCAGCTCAGATTTAACATGACAGTTAACAGTGCAGTAGATATTGATAGATCTGCATAGTGGTTCAAATATCACAATATATTCTGGTGAAGATACTACAACCACGCTCAATCGCATATTTACCAGATACTAGGTTTTCTAGAACAATATGACAATAAGTGTTTAAATCTTTTTATGGCAGGAAAAATGAAAATTTTAATTAAAAATAAATGTACATTTTGAAAAACTAATGAAAATGGAAGAATAACATCTCCCATCCTTCGTGGTAAGCTTTATATAAAAGCAGTGATTTTATCCTGCAATATTTGTATCGCATTCTTGGAAACCCTTATTTTAACCAATTCACCGTGTGAAACACGCCATATTTTCGTCTAATCATTCTGTTCAAATCATGCTCTATCGCGTTTAAGTCAGGACTCCTGGGTGGCTACCCCAATACAAATCAATATCGCGAAGGTACTGATGTATTATCAGGCGTGGGGTCGAAATGAAATGAAAATTCTTCCCAATAAATGATGGAAAAGGTAGCATATGTACTTCTAAACACTCAATCGATAAGTACCAGTTTTTCTCAACTTTTATTTTGCATCAGACACTGTATTTCGAGGCTCGCTAAGCAAAATAGCGATCTAGAGTATAATGAGTCTACAACCTCATAGAATTTTAAGTTGTAGCAGATTTATTTTCACCGAAAAATGTTAAAATTTGGACATATGAGAAATTAAATTTTATTAACGTGAAATAAGGGTGGCACAATATGTGTGTTAGCTGAAGCAATATGCAACTAATTTTATAAATTTTGTAAAAAAAAATAAAATAAAACTACCAAATTAAGATAAAAACATCGAAAAAGCGGTATAAATAATGGTTTGAATTCTTGAAACAGTAACTGATTCCCATTAATCACCTAAAGAAGTAGTACCGTGATAGTATTTTTATGAAAAAATGATTTTTTCTTTATATTGGTATTCATAAAATACTTATTTAAAATTATGATTCATTTTATAAATACTTACAACTATTAATGACTAATTTAAAAAATATTATTCATTAAAATCGTTTTCAATGCGAAAATCTTAACGACCAATTAAAATTAGAGGCAAAAAATTTCAAAGTAACGATAAAATTAGAAAATACGATTTATAAACAAAATATTCCTAAAACTATGATGTTTCCCCAATTTCATATATTTATCAAACTTTACAGCCCTCACAAAATTTATAAATGTTGATGTCCGATATGCACAACATGTGTTTCACTCCTTAGGGAAGTAGTACCCGTAAAAAAGTTAGATTTTCACAAATTTACGATTTAAAATCGTCAAACTGCCCACTTTACTTTACACATATCTGGTTATTACGGTCCACTCGTGTACTTTTCTTGCTATTTTAGCGTCACTGAATTTTATGGTTGTATCATCTTGGCGTGTAACTTAAATCGATACATTTTGGGTTTAAAAATGTGTTGGACATCCGGGAGAAAATATATTACGTGACATAGAAAACAAAACACCCAATAATAATTGATTTATTTTTTATTGTCTTACATTGTTTTATTCTTTGCATGAAATATGATTTACGGCATTAAACATTTTTAAATATTTCATTATCGCCCAACACATTTAATTTTAGTTGCAAAAAAATCAGTTTATTATTTAAAGAAAGGATGACTAGTTTCATTTCTTTGTAGCGTTCTTGACAAGCGTTATTCCCAGACAGAAGACCGAGGTACTGGACTAAGGAAGGACTACTTTGAGCATATTCAAATCGATTCTTTTTTTTTTGGCCATCACAGACCAAAGCTTAGAAATCAACATTGCACCACTTAAACTACAATAGATCTCAACATTTTTATAGGAATATTGAAGAATTTTATTCAAAAATGAATTACTGAAGCATTTTTTAATTAGTATGTATAGCCATAACAACCAACACACCTTCGACTTGATGAATCATGAGATTTATACAATTTTCAATGCTTTTTCTCTTTTATAGATTATGTTATCAAATCTTATTGAGTTTGTAAATCAGCTCTTGCTTGGTGGTTAGTTGATTGTAAGAGGGTGTTCAATGTGAAGATGATAAATATATATAAAAAAATCGATTTACATGTTGCAAATCTAGAGTCGCATATCTAGTCTAGAGTGGTAAAATCATTTTATAGACATCCTTGTGTCTAAGAGATGTTTACAACACTATATCAGTATGAATCAAAATAAACTCATCTCGTAATATTAAATTTTAAATATAAATTTATTTTGTAAAATTTATTACACTCGACGTAGTATATTGTATATTATATATATGTCTGTGTAATAAAATATTTAACTGTTGAAATATTATTTATTAAAAATGAAAAGCAATGATCGATGAAGATTCAAAAAATGTCAACAATTCCCATTTGCCTAATATACCATTGTCGATAATTTCATTCGATTTCGTACGGGTCTGAACTGTAATTTGTCTACGGATGAGCCGCTATAAAGTTTGTAACTACAAAGTGTGTTTACCATCATCGACAATTTGTACTTCTCGACGATAATTGTTCTTGTTCAATTGGTTCTGAAGGATCCAATTTGTTCAATGAAACGAAATTTCTTTGAACGCTTACTTCAATTATATCTTTCGCTCGACTGTACGATTATTTTAAATAGGGAGTATCGAGGCGAAGCCGTTAATTAGGGCAGTATAAGAGTATTATTCTTTAAAATTTAAATATTGTGAGCATTTTTCTTTAATATAAAAAATTTTAATTCCTTCTTTCATCCTTCGCTCGAAACATTTTATCACAACATCTCAAAACGAAGTTTATACTTGTTGGGGGTATTAATTATTTCACAGGTTACTACGGGGGGGGGGACCACACTGTTATATCAACTTATCAGGGAAAGGAAACCAATTTAAAGGCCTAATAGAGTCTACTTAAATGATTAATTAAGCTACGTAAAATTTAAATTAAACTATACATTTCTGATGCAAGAATAGATATACAGGGGGGTGTAAAAAGCTCCCTTGCCAGACAACTTTTGAATGAAACAAGATATCGACCTCGAATAAAAATCATGTAAAATGTAAACTAAATTTAGCCATTAAGTTGATATGTGACAAATTTTACAGTATCATATGCACGCCATAAATTATTTTTTTTTAATGGAAAGGGTGATTTTATTTGTGTACTTTTATTCTCTATTCTATGATATTTTGCTGGTCACGTTGTCTTAAATTTTACAGGATATAGGATGGTAATGATAATGAAAAATTATTGTTTTATAATATCTGTGCGCTAAGAGGCATCTAATATTGCATCTAGGTGTCCGTAATCGAACGGAAATTAATCTAAGGACGTCAGATGATGTCAGAAAATTACAATTACAAAGATTCAGTGAAAAGTAAAAATATGTGAAAACTCTCCTCTCTTTATACCATTTACCTATACCAGATCTCATTTTGATATACCGAGTGTTCTAGAAGTTATTCTTTGTTTAGTGGATTCGTTGACACCCAGTAGATAGATATTATATCTAGCATGCTTGTAAAAAAGAATGTAAATCAAATATGGAAGTTATTAGTATTTTTAAGTAATTTGTTTTTAATAATTATGAATGTCCAATGAAATGGGAATGAAAAGTAGTGTTGACCATTTGTTGACTTATAGTCTTTTCCTCAAGCGTGTTATATAAAAGAATTTTTGAAAACTTTACCACTCTATGTTATATCTGAATTTAAGACGATTAGGTCATACGTTCATCTTATTTATGTATATGGTGGAAGAAAGCAAAATAACTTTGATTTGACTAAATACGAACATTAAATAATTATTTTGTTAAAAGACAAACCATATTGTTGTAAAAATACAATTCATCTAACTTTTCTTTTAATAAACAATTTATTTCATATATGACAGAAGGAAAGAAGAAAGAATAAACTTATTAGAGTTGTTTTGATTAATGTCTGTCTCTTAAATGTTAAAACAAGAATTTTTCGTAAAGGATAAGATTTATTTGAGCAATTACGAATATTAAATATTTATTTTGACATATAATAGAACACTAAAAAGTTAATTCAAATATTTAATTAAATTAAATTTGTGATATATATATATATATATATATATATATATATATATATATATATATATATATATATATATATACTGATTGAAGTTCTTTTTATGGCAGGTGTTCATTTGAAGTTAGCAAACTACCATAAAATTAAAAGAAAAAATAATAGAGCCACAATATTAATTGGTTCACAACTAATTAGAGACTAATTAACGGCAAACTCTCTACCTAGTTTCATTTTGTTTTGCGGTAACTGCTTTCTAATTTGTTCATGCGTCGACTCTTACATACGCAGTTATATTCCGGTGGCCCAAAATACAAAAAATAGTATCAAGGAACCTATATTATATATTATATTAAAAATATAATGAGAAATTTTCTTGAACAGATTTTTTATATGGGAACACAAAAATAATAAAAGAAATTTAAGTGGATAAAAAAAATGAACGGAGACAAGGAAGGCACCCCAAACTTACACTGTTAAGTTAATTTTGGTGAGTCACCAAGAAAGTGCAAATATATATTTTGTATATGAAATTTTAGATATGCGTTGTGAAACATTATCTATACAATTATCGGAAGACAGTTATAAAATTTGATTTGTTTAATGTTTTAATTCCCTAATTTCGACACTTGACTTATAGCGACATCCTGTCAAAATAAACTTTGTGCCACCGTTAAAATATCTTTGGATAATATGTCATCACATCGTTAGCCTAAATCACGTTGCCGCGGTGTTTTGTTGTGTAGTAGACACGAAAAGTACATTATAAATGTGCCCGCCACTTGGGCCCGATGCCAAAAACTAATGCTTGCCTTTGTTTTAGCAACGGCTACACAAGCTCTTGTATGCGCCGCTTTGCGAATGCTCAATTAAGAAAAATGCCGGTCTAGGGAACGATGCTAATAATAAATCAGATTATTTTTGTTGTTGTATAAGCTGAATTGCGGCAAAGATTGGATTAAGAATCCGCATGATGACGAATAACCGCAATAACATTACCCATAGGTAAAGGTATTCAGTTTCTGGTTTAAGTATACATACACTTAAAAATGAAACAAATGTTGAAATTTAATTTCTTTGTTAGAAATTTATTTATTAATTTATGTCTGAAACCGGATACGAAATTAAATTTTTATCATCAGACAAGAATCTATATTAAATTTTACGTAAGAACAAAAACAATCTCTGACAATAATATTACTTACATTTAGTACCAGCCTTGTACCACCAGGTGTTTTTAAAAGCTTCAACATGTGAACAACGTATAAATTACACTTGTATAATAAAAATAATAATAATAACTGATGTTATTAATAAATATCTTTATTTCAAAAACAAAAGGATTTTTAGCTCGTTTTGTTATGTAATACAAACTCTGTACCAAACTGAATAATATTGACTGTATTTCTAGGCAGAGAAAAACTGACAGTTTTGCAGTTTTCAAGAAAATATAATAACTTTTTCTTTTTCTTTTTCTTTTGATAAACGGGGATAAAGAAAGTTTTTACTTTGTATTTCTAAAATTTCGAGATAAAATTATTCCAAATGAGTATAACTGATATGGATATTAAATTATCTTTTCTAAAATACATACAAGGATATTTCAGGTAATTTCGAATTGTTAATATTTCTTATATAGCATACAAAATATAATGTATTTTTCATAATAACATAAATAAATAAATGTTCATAAATAACAATATTAATTATCCGTAAATTTACGAGAAATAACAATATTTTTTAATTGAATTTATTATTTATTTATTATCTATGAAACATGTAAGAGATACTGTTAATAAACTTCTTGTCAAATATCATATTTGGCATATTTAATATAGTCACCTATCAAAAATATGGTTCCATTTGAAATAAAAAGTTATACTTTTTTGAAATATGCCAAATATGGGTTTTCATAGGTCAGAGATATCAAAATCTGGTTTGAGACAATGAGTCTTAAAAAATTGAGCTCTGAACACTTATATCAGTTTTTCTCTATCTGGTCTGGAAGTTACTCATAATAACCAAAATCAATTAATTTAGGACATTAATTCGTGGTCGTGACAGTGATTAGAATAAGTGCTATCCATAACATCTCTACAATAGTACTATAGTACTTGTACAATAATATGTAATTTTATTTAATTTAAATGACCTTTGCTAAAATGTATTTTTAAATAGGACGATTATAAAATCATCAACTTTTTTATGTTATTGATTATAATTTAGAAAAATAAACGGGCCCGATTTAATTTTTCGAAAATGTCATAATGATTGCGATATATTACCCATGGGTTTTTAAAGGCGGATGCTCTTTGAAATAAACTTAATCACAAAAAACATCATCACCCTAATCACCGAACAGATGTTGCATGTCATTTTGCATATGTAGGCCCTCGCTGCGAGATGTTTGAAATATCCGAGACCCACCCTCGTGTTTAGTCTGCGTGTTGCGGTTGGTGATTTTCAGAATTTTTCAGCGACGTTTTTCTGAACTCACGTTCTATTTATAGGCGGCCGTCACTTTCGGTTTCTGATGCTTATCAGTCAATAAGACAATAAACTTTGTTTGTATACGATTAATTTTGCGTTATTTACAGCAGTGCCGACAGTTGTGAATGATGTTGATCAGAGATTAATAGTTTTACACGAAACAGAAATAAATCAGTTGCTTAAAGAACCATTAAGCTCATCGCTTATGTTTGTTTTTTATACTAATTTGGCATTATTTAACGAATTTCGATTTAACTATATGGAGTCTAATTAAGTTCGAGAGAATTATTGCGTAAATTTCGGATTATCTGCAAAACAAAGCTCATTTACAAATCTGGATATTTACATAAAGGAACGTGGGCCTTTTTAATTGTCAATTCTTCACATCTGATTTAACAAATCATTCGAAACATTCGAAATTTGACAATATACAATTAGTGCCACCGTAATAAAGAGGCCTACCACATGATAGTGAGCATTTACCTTTTCACTAGTGCCAGAGCTCTATCAATATCATTAGTATCAGTACTGTAATATGGTCCGTATATTCCATTAGTCGCTAAGCCATTTAACGTAAGCGTACACGCATACATGCATCTATACATACATGAGAAACAAACATATATGACCTCAACTGTGCAAGGCTATGAATTAAAGTTTGTTAATCATCGATTAATTGATTCTATATTTGTCTCTGTCTGTTGAGCCACACAGAGGATCCAAATGGTGCCTGTGGTTTTCCAATTTGCAAATCGTTTTAGGTTTTTAATTACTTTTATGTTTGTATTGTAAAAATGACGAGGTTATTTTGTACGTGTGTTTTTTATTTTTTATTAATATTTTTTAACTTATCCAAGTAACAATAAATTCATGTCAAGAAGAATGATATTGCATATTGTGATCATCAAGCATGAAATAATAGTAAATTTCCAAGTTCAAACATACAGTGAATTCCATATTGTATTTTAAAAATAATGAATAATATATTAAACATCAGTCAGATAACTAAATATAAATTAAATTATTCAGCCGGCCATTAGTACCAGGGTGCGAAGTACTCTTATTTGAGGTCACATTGGCATTGGCTCGTAATGAACAAATACCAGTCTATACAATATAACCTTTGTATACAAACGGATTTGGATGTAACTATGTAATAAGAAAATAAATGTTAATGGCAATCGTAAACCGTTTCTACTGGCCAATAAAACAACGTCTGCGTTGCATCCGTTGTTGTGATAATTTCGGGAAAAACCGCGATTGCAGATTTAAAAAGTAAGTTTTACGACGAATGCCGAAATAAAAATCACGGAACAGTGACGGAATAAATGAAATCAGTGGTTACGGCAAATTTCAAGTGTTTGCCGTATACTGACGCAGAAGTTTATGAGAGATGATCGTCTGAGTACCGTCGAGTCGATGGTATCGGCTGTTACTCTTTCAAGCGCAATTACTTTTATATTTTATTTACATATGTGCAAATGTACCAGGTGGCCAAATCTCTTTTTACTACACCACTTAAAATAATGTGGTAAGATGAAAATTTAGTATGTAAAAAAAGTTGTTGTTGCATTTTACAAAAAATTTCTGGTTTTACACTAGCCACTAGAGATATTAGTTCCACTGCACGCAAAGTTTACATAGAATGACAAATATAAATAAAATATAAAAGCCAATCAAGATTTTAAAGGTGAATATCGATATCTTTTTTATAATCGAAGAAAATATTTGAAAATCATATATATAATATAATAGATACTCATCCATATATAATAACAAGATGTTAAAAAAATAATGTAAATTGTTTTAATATGTAATAAATATGGATCTAAATAAGCAGATAATTAATCTTTTTGAAATATTTAATTACAATTACTTTTTATTTACAAACAAAAAATATAGTTACAAAACATGTTCAAACTGTTCTCCTTCTCTCCTTCCATTTCTAGACAGACATATCGTTTGTGCAAAATTTCTGAACCTCATGCACTGTCTCGGATTTCATTTTTGATTAATTAGTAGCTGAGGTTCCTCGAAGCTATTTGCAGGAGTATCATATATTATCTACGTGAATTTGCCCCTTTTCGTTTAAAAGAATGTCATCCAAGAGGTCAACAATTTTCTGCAGAAAATTTAAGTAAGCAACATCCAGTAATCGGTTTGTTAAAATAATAGGACTTAGTAACGTAATACCTACAATACCTACTCAAATGTTTAATGCAGTGGTTGGCTCCTTAAGTGCGGCTCTGGCACAAATATCCACGGAAGGCGCAATAATATTTTCATTAAAAAAAAAAAAACTAAGAAAATAATTACATCTTATTTTGATGAATTGCTGTTCTTTTCCTTTTCGGTTCTACATATATATGCGAACAATCTTTTTTAAGCATAAATCAAGAGTAAACTGAGAAGTCGTCTTATTGATGAGAACTTGGAATCATGCCTAAAATTAAAAACAACAACATACAAATCTGACTTACTCAAACTTTCCAAGGAGAAGCAAGCACATTGTTCGTATTAATAAATATTTATTAAGTATGAAATTTAGTTTTATTTAGTGTACTACTTATTTAGTGTAATGAAATTTACTAAACAAGCAGATTTGGCTCCCAATTTTTTTTAAATTGTTGTAATGTTCATATTTGGCTTTTCGGTTAATAAGTTTGCCGACCACTGGTTTAATGTAAGGATTTGCAGCTACATGCCAATGTAGAGTTTTAGAAAGAGTTTGAAAATCATATTTCATGCCAGCTTAGAAATTGAAAAAACTGTTAACCCATTTGAAATATGCCCGGCGTCACCATTTGTCCAATGAATTCTAATAATTATTGAAAACAAATTCTGAGTTACATGCAGAGAATAATTTACATTGGTACTAGTGACTGGAATTTTATTTAAATATATAAATTTTGTACATGAACTTCATTGATTATTTATTTAATAATTCTTAATCACAGCATTCTTTTATAAAATTTTTGAATTTTTAAATATTAACTTATACTATCATAAAAATATTAGTTCATTAATTATAATGATTAAGACAATGTGTAGTTTTGCTCGAAAGAGTTTATGTCGTTCCTCTCAACTCATTCTATATACAGAGTGTGTGCTATAAGATAACCACTTTAATGTATCTTTGTTATTGAACTGTTGAGAACAAAATTTCTCTAAAATGTACATGAAGTTTAATGGTTGGTAAGTAATATTTCTATATTCTATATCCCACTTTTTAGCACTCTTTGACATATAATTTTTTCATACACGATATTTTTACAGTACAAAGAAAATTTCAGTAAAATTTACAATTTTGTTAATAGCTTGGAGCTTTTTAAAATGTTTGATTAGTTTCTTCAGAAGTTCTCTGCTTACTGAGAGCTCTTAATTTTAAAATATTATTAATTTATGACATCCGTAAAATTCTTATTAGTATAAATTCTTGACTGGCATATGATTCTGAAAATCAATTGTTTTTATTTTATTATTAATTGACACTTATTATTCATAAAGTAAAACAATGTTTTGCAGATAAATATTACTTTCTGTTAGTGTTTTTAAAAATAATAAAAATTAATTGTCAGAATTATATGATTGTCACGAATTCAAACCAATTTAAAGTTAAGAAATATCAGCAGTATGAAAAGGAACATCTTTTGTAACTTTATTTTTTGTTTTTGTTAGAAGCTTTCGAATGCCCGACGTGGTACCATGATACAGTAAAAAGATAAAAAGTATTATAGTAATAAAAATATGGCAAATATTCGATTAGTAATTTTCGAGATATGCCTGGCGGCGTCCACTATTTGATCATCCTGTAGATATACATATAATTATAGTTTCCCGTTTAGTTTTATCTATTAATGTAATATTGTAATCTATACATTTTTTGTGTATATTTACAGTCGTTATATTGAAGTGTATTATTTAATTAATATCACCAAAATTCCTGCTTCATTATTTTCGTTACAAATTATACGAATTGGCAATAGCAATCATTCTTATCTTGAGTCATTTAATCCCACTTAATAGAATAATGACACAATGGCCGTTCGAAATGAAGAAATTAGGCAGGTGCAGTTTCACGATAAATTGGCAACCCACAAATGGTTACCGAGACCCTCGCCGCTGCTAAAAATCGTGTGGCACTGTAACTGAATGAGTTGAAATAGAAAGAGGCCGCAATGATAAAAACATCATCTTAATAACGCCAAGGCGGATGCGACAACACTCATTTGGAAGGAATCGTTATTTGCGTGTTGCACGCCGCATGTTTGACTCGGTCGTAAACACGGTCATCGTTGCGAGTGTAATTAATTTGGACAGTTGTTTCAGGTAGATGACTAAAGGATGGCAACTGATTTCCTTTTTTACAAATAAATTTTCTATAATTAAACAACTGTTGCCGTTCATGTAAATGGAGTAATATTCAGTTGTTAAAATATTATTAAATAAATACATATATAGATGATTTAACAATTAATTAAATCATTTGTTGCTCTGTTAGGTAGACAGGGGAAGCCAAATTTTAATATTCACACTGGTTCCACATATACGTAACATAAATATCCGGACATTTTTTCCGTTTCCGGTAAATGGTTTGGAAATTGGTTGGATGTGATCCACCGAATGAAACCACGCGTTTTGCACTGAGTTTGATGAAACCGCAATCCGTTACGTACTTTTTAAATCAGTGGTTCTGTATATATTCTAAATAAAATAAACCGAATTTAATTAATTTAATATTTTAACAAAGAACATTTTAATTAAATTAAAAATTAATCGCATTCTTGCGCATTCCTTTAAATAACTTCTTGCATTTATATTTCAAAAAGGAAAAGCTGTCCTGATCTAAAACGAAATCAATCCCAGCTAAAATGTCTTTCCTGTCTACAGGAATACTGGATAAAAATAATCAATATAAAAATAATTGGGGGAATGAATAACGACAACTTTGTAAGAAGCAAAGCAATCAACACATATGATAAGTGAAACAAAATGTCTAAGAATATGAAACAGTAAACGAGTTAACTAACATAAGTAGAAATATGTTAAAATTTAAATTGATCATGAAAAGTTTATAGTGCAAACTAACGAGGGAATAGCCAGGCTATTTAATATCAAAACTAATAACGAAGATAAGCAAGCACATTGGTGGGTCACATCAAGCAAACTTTGGCCTCATGGGGAATAATGAGAACAGTATTCACATCATACGTAGATGCTCTTCATTAGAACCTAACAGATACAAAAACAAGGTATTTTGGCGTCTAAGGCGGAATACTCTATTGAACACAAGACTTATTGCACCTTGCCTTGAGAAATCTTTGCTCGACTCTTTGATGAATATAATTATGATGGATATTTTGGTTAAGGTAAAGGACCAGCAAAACAACCAAAATTAACGGGAAACATGAACCAGTTCGAAGAAACGATTTTTGTGCAGATATGTACTTAACCTGGGGCAAACAAATTTGAATTAAATAAATTTTATAAATATTGACAAGAGGATCTGTTAAAGACATAAATTGACCCACAGTGCATTCGTGATTTTTGCGGTGTCTTGATGAAGCCCCGTGGCCTGTCACGTTTCACCGAACGTCATTTGGAAAATTATACGGCTCACTTTAAAATGTATATATAATTTGCAACTGGAAAGCTATGTTGGTAGCACTTGTTGTGCGCTCGGGCCTTTTTAAACGTTACACGACCAAAAAAAGTTTGGGCACCATTAAAATAATTATTTTTGCGTGTATATTTCTTCGATTCTTCTTCAGTAATGTCTCAATTACTCGTCATATTGTGATTTAGTAAGCAATAAAATGAATATAATCATGGAAATATGCATAATAAACGTTATTATTTATTTTTACCCCTTTTTAAATTGAGTATTTTAAAGAAAAAAGAAGACTAAATGTCGATTTCTCAGCATATCACATTGCAACGCTACATTACTGCACTGGACTCCTAATCCTAGTTACGTAGAGTTATTCACAACATACACATTAGATGATTACTGCAAATTAAATTAATCAGTTTTTCGTAATAAATAATGCCAGCCAGACACACTAACACGTTATAACGTAAAGAAATCCAGTGGGTCCAGTTTGGGACAATAGCCGTCTGGATTGGCTAAAGAACCTTCCCGCCATAAAAACTAGCAGGAATAATAGCGTAGGCATGACGAGGCAATTCCTCACATCTGGCGCTGCAACCGCCACAACCGCCGCCAACCATATACTTATAAGGGTCCTGTGTACACATTCGTTCACAATGCCGCGCCAAACCTAAGACATTACAGAGACGAGACGAGTCTGGTTCTCCCCCTATCCGCAAGCAGGAGTGCCTGCCATCG